>NC_048304.1:123268720-123298738 GCF_013100865.1 Trachemys scripta elegans | reverse complement strand
GGGGCCGGGCGGGGAGCCGGGGGGTGCGCTGGGAGCCGGGCCCCGCACCCAGCCCGGCCCGGCACCGCGCGCCCGGCCCGGCACCATGCCCCCGGCCCCGTGACCCCGGCCCCGGCCAAAGAGGCCCCGCCGAGCCCTCCCTCCCGATTTTCCCGGACATGCCCGGCTTTTGGGGATTTCCCCCCAGACGGGGATTTGAGCCCCCAAAAGCCGGACATGTCCGGGAAAATCCGGACGTATGGTAACCCTATGCAGCATGAGGTTTCAGTTCCACACTCCTTCCCGCTCCCTTTCCTGTTAATTGCGGCCAAGGGAATGCTGGGAAATGTAGTTCTTTCCCTGCTCCAGGGCTGGCTCTATAGGCAGGGAGCTAACCAAAGAGCTACAGCTCCCAGGGCCCCCTGTTTCTCAGCTCTCACGCTGGATTCTTGCACCCCTGCAAATTTGCGGCCCCAAGCACCTGCTTGCTTTGCTGGTGCCTAGAGCCGGCCCTGCATACCGCACATCACTCTGATTGAAAAAATTAGCAGTACGCCATATCAAACCACGTTTAGTGGATGAAGAACTGAGGAACTGGAGTAGCTGTCCAAGGGGAATCTTCATCAAATGCACAGGAGTGTTTCTAGTGCGTGTCTGCAGGGATCAGCACTGGCCAGACACTGAACAATACTGTCCTCCATCTGGAAGTAAAGGTGAAATCACTCCTGATAGAACGTGAAGGTGACACACAGATTGGCGACGTGGTAAGTAATGACGGCGGGGTAGTCGTACAGAGCAATCTTGATTGCTTGGTAAGATGGGCCTGTTCTAGCCATACATTTTAATATGGCCTAATGCAAAGCTATATATCTACGAACAAGGCCTGCAAGTGACACCCACGGCACGGGGTGGGCGGGATTGTCTCCTGGACAGCAGTGACTCTCTGAAAAGGATTTAGGGGTCTTAGTGGACTAGGAACTCAACACGAGCTCTCAGTGTGATTCTACAGCCAAAAAAAAAGCGCCCCATGCAATCATTAGTTGTATAATAAACAAAGCATAGGAGTAAGGGGGTGATTTTACCTCGGCATACGGCATTGGTGATGTGGGTACAGGAACATGGCATACAGGTCTGGTGTCAATATTTAAAAGGATGTCAAAAAAATAGCAAACAAAAGCCACATGGTTAGAGGGCAGGAGAAAAAGCCTTGTAGTGAGAGACTTTGCGCTCAGTCTGTTTATCTCTTGACTTGATCACAGTGTAGAAGTAGCTTCGTGGGGGAGAAAATACCAAATATCAAAGGGCTCTTTAATCTAGTAGGAAAAGGCAGAATAAGAACCAGTGCTTGGAAAGTGAATTCAGACAACTTCAGCTGAGAAATAAGGCCCATGTCTTTAACAGTCGGGGAGATTAACCACTGGAACACAAACTGAAGGGGGTGGATTCTCTGTCTTTTGGAGCCTTCAGTCTTGATCTGAAGGCCTTGCTCGAAGATGTGCTTTAACCAAACCCAAGTTGTTGGGTTCAGTACAGGGGGAACAGAGTGAAATTCTATGGCCTGCTAGTCAGGAGATCAGACTGGCTCTAATGGTTCCCTTTGGCCTTAAACTCTCTACATCCTTGCGTGCAGAGTGCACTACTTTGGTGGTTCTTTCACATCTGACACAAAAGCAGTCGTGTCCCTGGATGGTCTTGCTGAACGGAACAGGGAAAAGTAAGGTCTATCTGAGGCACTTGTAATGGTGTCCTAGTAGGAGCACCTCACAATCTTTAATGTATTTCGTCTGCCAGAACCCCCTGAGGTCAGTCAGTGCCATGATTCCATGTTAGAACCCTAACCACTGAACAATTCTTCCTTTGCTATTCTTCTGCTAATAGCTTGAAATGTTCCATCTTCCCAAGTAATCTCTTCTGAGCCTGCGATATTGTCTCTGATTTTCCTTAGGTGTCTGTATCCTTTTTTTAAAGGTACACGTATGGCGCTTGAGAGAAGTGACTTCATTCTGAACCAGGTGCTCTAAAAATAGATTTCTGCAGAAATACGCCCAAGGGTCTGAGTCACCCTGCAAAACGGATTGGGCTTAAAGATGTCGCCTTGCTGCCAGTCTCCGGGTTAGTCTGACTCTGAGACAGAGCTCTTGCTAAGCTGGGATACAAACATGAGAAACTAGACTTAACACCAAAAAGAAGTGGCTTTCTGAAAACTACCAGCACACTCCATCCACTGGCAACTTTGCTCTAGGGGGTTGTGTGGGCAGTCGCATGTGGCTTTTGAGAGGCTGTAGGTGCCTGGCTGAGCAGTTGTCATCCTCGGTGTTAATCTGAATGAGCTGCTTCACTTTCACGTCCCTAGCTATAAAACCAAGTCACGCCATTAAACTGTGTATTTGCCACTGCGCTCCAGGGGCGATGGAGTGGCCTGGTGAAAAGGGCACTAGACTGGGACTCAAGAGACCAGGGGTCCGCTCCTAGATTTCTGCCACAAACCTTCTGGATAACCTTGGGCAAGTTACTTTCCCTCTCTGCCTCAGTTTCCCTATCTGTAAAATGGGAATAATAATCTTCTTACTCTTCTTTGTACAGTGTTTTTGAGATCTATGGAGGAAAAGTGTTTGTGTAAGAGCAAAGTAGAATGAGCCAGAGTTTTCAGAGGCTTCTAGTGACTCACCCTTCCCCCAACTTGCCAGGTGATGTTTCACTCTGCTTGTTGTGCAAGCTCACTTAGGTGAGCAGTTTCTTTCAGCCTCTAATCCCCTGCTGAGGAAGGAACAGGCGCAAGCCGAAACGACAGCTGTGTTTGTAGATACAGTCCCATGGCGGTTTCGTGCATTTCAAAAAGTGCATCCTTCCTGGCAAGCTGCCAGTGTGGCCCCTGAGTCACAAAGTCCAGGCATCCCTGGCTTGGGAAGAGAGGAGGCTACTGATCAACTCTCACAAGTGCCTAAAATGTATTGCCCTTTTGCCCACGATCCTGGTAACTTCAGAAAGTGTTCCCCTGCCTCCCCCTCAACTTCCCAGGAAAGCAGAACCCTTTGAAGCCCTGTCTTTTTTCCTTTCCTGGGAACAGGAAGCTGGTCTGGCTGGTGCTGGGGAGTTTCTCAAGAATTGAATTGAATCAAATCCTGGTAATGATTGTGTCACTGGCATGGGGATGCCGATTTTACCCTCCCACACCTTCCTCCTTTCTCAGAAAAGCCTGGAAACCAAAGGTGAAAGGAGGGGGTGGGTGGTGGAAGCTGCGCAGCTCATGTGCACACTTCAGTCCAGGAAGAGAAGTGCGTAAGTTGGCTGTAATGTTTAAAAGTATCTCAGGCTGCGTCTCTCTGTCTCACAACAGCTGGAGCCGCTGCGAAGACAGCTACTGGGTAAGTGCTTTTTGAAAGAGTCACAGTAGTGAACAGAGATCCATTCCTGGACCAGGGAGATGCACATCTCTGAATAATACAGATCTTGTCCTACAATAATCAGTTTGATTTTATGGCTCCAGAAGCTTTAGAGAGCTTGGGTTTTCCTCTAAGCAGTGTGTTCATTTCAGCTGTCACCCGATGACATTTACAGACAACCAAAGCGTGCTCACTTTCAACCATAGCCGTGGAAGAGAGAGGGGACTGGTCCGGCAAGATGCTAAATTTATCAGGATCTCGGGAACACTCCGGTTGGAACACTGAGCTTCTTTTGTAAACTGTAAAACCAGATTAGCTCTTTCAAAACCCTTTCGGGGTGTGTGTGTGTGTGTGTGTTATTCTGTTTCCTTTTCTGGAATATAAAATGGAATAGTTTGCAGTAATGCTCCTATAGGTGTACTGCCCTTCCTCCAAACACAGCCTGCCCTATGCAAGTTCTGATGTCTGGTTCATTAGAATCTTTTTTTCCAATTGATAACTTTTTGGGTAATTAGAGGTGGACATTGGAATCTAGGGTTTTGTGCCCTTTTTAATAAACCAGTTCTAACATGTCCAATGCCCGTTCTGATCTCTAGGTTCCATTAACCGTATGCTGTAGCAAAACACTTTAAATATTAGCCAAACCTGTGGGTTTACATTAGTTTTACAACAGTGTAACTCTGACTTCAGTGAAGTCACTCCTGATTTACATCACCATAAGTGACAGGAGGATTGGGCCCCACATCTCTAAATCCTGGCTTAGCCCTGTATGTGGGGGAAAGGCGCAGACAGAAAACTAAAGGTGACAACTTCATTTATTACTTTCAGTTGCGTAAGACTTATATGTTCACAATTTATACTGCACCTATCTCAGCTGTAACTGTATGCTTCTACCAGGCGTTTCTCTTCAACCTCATTAAATCCTGACTCATTAAGCCAATACAGATAAGTGATTTGTAGTCAGAAAATAACTTTCTCTTGCTTTTCACAAAGAACTTGTTTTGTGTTTTGCCTAGAATACTGTGCTAATTTTTTTTTTTTTTTTTAAATGAGGTTTTTTTCAGGACAAGTACTATATCTGCTGATGGACATGGTGAAAATATGACCTTTACCAAATCAATGAAAACCCAAATATTTTACCTTGGGGGACATGCTGGTTTAGAACAGTTCTAAGGGTTTGATCAAACTTTTGTTAAAGTCAGTGGAAAGACTCGTTAATTTCAGTAGGATTTGGGTCAGGCCTGAAGGGCGCGGGTGCATAGGTAGTACGTATGTATTTATCCGGGGGGGGGGGGGGGGGGAGAGCCTTCTACAATGGCCATTGTGTGTGGTTGGTTGTAAGTCGTCTCTAACCCAGGTTCAAAGATGATTGAAGTCAATGGACTTTGGATCAGGCCCGAAGGCAGTAGAGGGAAGTCAAAAGAAGAATCTTGAAGCCAAAATGCTTAAAAACAAAATGAACATTGTGAGGGTGTCTGGCTCTGAATCCCTAGAGCTAAAGCTCCCCGGGGGGTTCTTCATCACCTTGTAGACACAAAGCTGAAAGGGGGATTGTGCGGGGTGTACATCTCTCAGGCCCGTCCCAGCAAAGGAAGATTTAAAAGCCCGGGTGGGGAGCAGCGATGGCAACTTGGCCATCTGTGGGTGTCGAGGGTTCTCCAGTGAGGGCTTGTGAGGCTCGGTGTGAGAGGCGGCAGAGCCAGGTTAGCCATTCCAGCGAGACTGATGAAACTGCTCCCCAAGTCGCTCTCTGTAGGAGGCTGATTTGTGTACATAGGGTCCAGGAACACAGTAAAATTCACCCCCGTGCAGGGGGCCAGCACAAGGTTGTGGTTCACTTAGCCTGCCTCATGCTGGCCCTCTGCACAGGGGTGAATAGCCACACTGTGTGGATCCTGCACTAATAGAACCCGAGAAAGCAACTCTTCTCTTCCATGCAAAGTCTCCGTGTTCCTATTGTCCTGGTAGCTGAGTTACTGCAGCCCTTGGACTCTGCCTTCTTTCTGACAGCACAAGGGAGTTTATAACCCCCGGGCTGTGCTGTGCATGGGGGTAGTGTCTCATTTTATGCCAGGCACCCAAGGGACTGTAAGGGCTCCATCTGCAGATTAAAGCTCTCTAAATATTCATAGAGCTGCTAAGGCCTCAAATGTTAACAGTCTCAACCCTATGGGGTGACATTAAGATATGCGAGAATGATGCTAAGATGCTGGGTTTCAGTGACATAAGAATGAAAGCCCCAAGTCAAAGCATCTTTCATATGATCCTCCATTCCTTACCCCTGTGCCTTGTATCTGGAATCCCACTTACAGTTCTGCTGTTGACATACTTCTGTCCGCTAAAAATAGCTAAAAAGAATGGGCTGAGAAAGGAACCTTAACTAGACAAGTGGTCTCTCGTTAAATTATAGTCACATGACATGTAGTATCTTGTTTGAGGTTTTTATACCCACAGTGGGGGCAGCAGCGTGGAAATGCATGTAGAGTCACACACAGAAATACAGAAGGGCAAATTTTGCTCTCTGGTATGTGCCCAGTAACTGTGAGAGTCACATGTATCCTAGGCAGGATAATATACACATTGTTCAGTAACGAATCTCAGCTTGGCCATGGGAAATACAGCCTTCTAGATCCGGAGTCGGCAACCTTTCAGAAATGGTGTGCCGAGTCTTCATTTATTCACTCTGATTTAAGGTTTCACGTGTCAGTCATACATTTTAAAGTTTTTAGAAGGTCTCTTTCTAGAAGTCTATAATATATAACTAAACTATTGTTGTATGTAAAGTAAATAAGGTTTTTAAAATGTTTAAGAAGCTTCATTTAAAATTAAATTAAAATGCAGAGCCTCCCAGACCGGTGGCCAGGATCCGGGCAGTGTGAGTGCCACTGAAAATCCGCTCACGTGCCGCCTTTGGCACACGTGCCATAGGTTGCCTACCCCTGGTCTAGATTGTCAGCTCTTTGGAGTAGGGTCCGCCACTTACTACTGACTTTTATTTAGCACTTTGAGAAGTACTGATGGAAAAACACAAGGTGAGAGCTAGGAACGGTGCGTGCAGCAGTCAGTGCCTGACCTCTAGACACTACAGTGATATAAATGTTTAATAATAAAACTGTCCCTGGCCTGAGGCTGAGAATGCAAGTTCTGCTCCAAAGATCAGTGAGGTTTTGGAGTGTCCCGATGCTCCTACGCATGGGAAGAGAGGGAAACACTCCTGAGGCAGCTTTGCTTGGTGATTGTCTTCAAGGCTCTTCAGAGGCTGTCCAGAATCCCAGCGGAGGCTAGAGAGCAGAGTGCAGGTGAAGGGCCAAACGAACTCAGTTTGTGGTTTGGGGAACTACGACATGGCTCCTGCCACCCCACGCTTCTGTTTTCCTTCGGTGAAAAAGGGCGGAGGAGGCAGAGTTCATGTTTTAATACGGGGCAGGTTTAAGGTAAGCTTTGAAATTGAATCAAGCCTCGGGTTTGATTATTACAGATGTTAGGAGAGACCTCAGGGGACTTGTTCAACATGTGCCAATCATTTTGCTTGTATGTTGTATCGCTTTCCTCTGTTTGCTTCTGTCTTTTGCAGCTTCAGATGGTAAGCTCTTTGGGGTCAGGAACTGTCTCTCTCAGTCTAATATCTCACCTATTTTTTGGCCTCTTGTGTAGTATAAACAGTCTGTTGGAAATCTCTCTCTGAAGGCCTTGGGCCAGATCTGAACAGGAATCTTTCCAGTTTCGAATCAGAAGCCGTTAGCTGAATCCTTCTCTTTCCCTTCTTGTGAATCTCAGACCACCTCTCTAGCTCCTCCTCTTGTTGGCTTCTTGCTCAGTAGGGAATCTGTGCGTCTTGTCACTTACAGCACAGTATCTTCACAGCTGGATCGGGTAGACTGATTCTTCTTCTGCCTACCTGCCCCTACCCCCATGTGTAAATGGATCATCTAGAAAGTGAATCTGGGAAACGCGTATGGCACACATGGGCTGAACTGAAAGGAGTGAAGCAAAGAGTATAACTGAGTTCAAAATGTTAACATCCCTGGCCACACTGGGAGAAAAACTGTATGGGCAACACTATGTATAAAGGTTTCAGAGGGGTAGCTGTGTTAGTCTGTATCAGCAAAAAGGACACGGAGTCCTTGTGGCACCTTAGAGACTAACACATTTATCTGAGCATAAGCTTTCGTGGGCTAAAACCCACTTAATCGGCTGCATGCAGTGGAAAATACAGTAGGAAGATATATATGTACAGAGGACATGAAAAAATGGGTGTTTCCTGCTGATTATAGCCCACCTTAACTGATTACTCTCGTTATAGTCAGTATGGCAATACCCATTTTTTTCATGTCCTGTCTGCATATATAACTTCCTACTGTATTTTCCACTGCATGCATCCAATGAAGTGGGTTTTGGCCCACCAAAGCTTATGCTCAAATAAATTGGTTAGTCTCTAAGGTGCCACAAGGACTCCTCGTCCGTTTTACTATGTATAAACAGAGTTTTGGCTTGTGAAGGGAACTGATGCTATAATCTTGCAAAAAGTGTGTGTGTGTGTGTGTGTGTGTGTGTGTGTCTTGATTCTCAGAAGAGGTGGGACTTGTCCGCTTTGATCAGACTGAGATATCTGATATTTGAATTTGGTATCTGAATAACAAATACAGCAAGTGTATGTTTGATCACACTGTGCACAAAACCCCAAACTGCTGTCTGGGGACGAAATCTGGGATTGAGGGCTCTGTTGGGGAATTCAGGGAAGCTGAACTAAATAAAGGGGATGACCAACTGAGCTAGCTGACCTCTTCCCTGATCCTACCATTTCTGTCCCAATCCAGGCTGTGTGGACGGTCTAGTAAAACCTGCCCAGGAACTGAATCAAATCTAAACCGTGTGACTTCTAGTCTGATGAGCTCGAACCTATACTGTGGTGCAGTCTGAATGCCTAGCCCCCACTTATGGGAGGAAGGGAAGGGATGGAGTCTGTATACAGCCAGCTGTCTTTCTTCCCCACCTTGGGGTTCTGGGGGGAAAGCACCTCAGTGCGATGGCATCTGCATTGCAAATCTTCAGAAGAAATTGTCTCATTTGAAAAGCTGTGTTTGATGTCACTAAAGCCTATAATAAAAAGTAAAACCACACAAGGGCAGAGTTAAGGTTACATGGTCAACAGAAACTGTCCCTTCCTGACTTATCAGCGCTGGGCAGCATTTACATCTTTGTGTGCGTGCATACGGTCTGTATGCTCATCAAAAATACTCCCTGTGACCGTATTCTGCACATACTAAGCTTCACCGCGCCCCCAGGGGGCAGATCCCTGTTATCCCAATGGCACAGAGGAGGAAGAGAGGCCTGGGGTGTCCCTATGACACCAAAGCATGGAGATGACCCTGGGGAAGAACCTGGCCTCTTCATCCCTTCTCCAAAGCCTTGGAAGGCTGCTCTGCAGGTCTAGCGCCCATGCTGGGGGGGCAGAGACTGAACTGGGGAGGGTGAAAGGGACACATTATCTTCCCTCCATTCTCATGGAGATTCCCTGAGGAAGACAGGGATTCACTTCTGGCTGCATGGTTCCATTGCCAAGAATGGGGGTGGGGACCAGACACTCAACACAGATGACCCTGGCTTCCTGTGGATGGATTCCTCGTGTGGGAGCAGCTCTGTGGCCTTTTTCCTAGGGGGAGAGGAGGCAAACAAACCTACTAAGGGGACAATGTGGTTGGAAATCTTTGCAAGGATTCCTTTGCAGAGATCCCATCTCAGAGCCCCTTCCTGGAACTTCTACCTTGGACAGAGATGATCAGCCCCAAAGGAAACTTGTCTAGAATTACAACCTGGATTTCTTGATTCTCAGGCCTGGGTGATAGGCAAGGATGGTCTGGTGGCTCAATCATGGCCTATCCAGCAGCCTGATCCGCTCTCCTGCCTGGAGTAGCGTGACCAAAACCAGACACCAGGCCTTTGGAAAGCCATAGCATGCATGGAAATGGTCCAGGGAAGAATAGAGCTGTGACTTTACATGGCTAGAAATGACTAAAACCCAGATTGTTGTTTTAGGAAGGAGGTGCTAACAGCATGATAGACAGAAAGAAAACTGAGCCGTCTGTCGATTCTTATGCTGCCGTAACATAAGAACAAAGGGACAGAAGGTGAAAATGGGGGGCTGTAACTTAGAACAAATAAAAGGACAGACACTGCTCTGCCCAGCTGTGGCTTTCAAGGCCTGTTCTAGGGTCTGAAATGGCAGCTGAATAATGTCATGTATGATCGGTGGCAGTGCATGTAGCTACTTTGGAAAGACAGGTGCCTTGTGAATATATTTGTCATCCTCCAGGCTTCAGACAAAAGAGAATGGACTTAAAATAAAGGCGTGTGTAACATCCTTGCCTCCTTCTCTCTGTTTAGAGCAGAAGCTGTGTAGGGCAAGGGTCTCTGCATGATTTTAAAGCATGGGGCACACCTCCCTGCTTCAGGTCACCAGCTGACTGCCTGTAGAGGTCAGGAAGAATCTTTTTCCTTCCATGTGCAGAGTTGCACAACTGGCCAGTACCACCGCCTGTTCTCTTTACTGTCCTCTACAGCATTAGCTACTGGCAATCGGGGGGGATAACTAAGATACTAGCTGGATTAAATAGTCTGATTTTTGCATGGCAAATCCTGTATTCCCCTGCCTGGCTTTTACTGGATTAAGCCAGCATCCAGGACACCTAGAATAGCCTGTGTGTGTGTGCATGCACAACATGTATGAAGTAGGGGTAGCTGACGGCACTGATTTTGTGGCAGTTGTCTCTTCCTAGACAGAGCTGGGTCAGCAACGCCTATTCTGCTAACAAAGCTGATGTGGTTCCTCATTTCACTTACTAGAAACGAATCACTTGTAGCCAGCACAGGAACCAACTTCTCTTCGACTGATGGCAGGCGTTCCCCGCTAAGTTCATGTGCCCATCACCCAGGTCCCCTTCAATGCTGCTGGGTCGGAAAGCATGGCGGTAGAATCGAGGCGCCAGGATCCTTGAGCAAATAGTCCACGCCTCCAGCACAGGCTTCTACACCAAGCTGTAAAAGAGCCCTAAGCGAAAAGCTTCATAATGGTCCCTGTGAAATAGTTGAGTAATGTTATTCCCACTTTAAAGACAGTGAAACTGACACAGGCCGTGATGTCTCCGTTTGTGTTGTGTTGCCAGTGCTTGAGTCAAGAATAGAATGCAGGAGTGCTGCCTCCGTGACCCATTCAAACGTGCTCCCCCACAAAATAGGACTCTTTGCGCATCATCCCCGTCCACCCGCCCCTCCTCCCTCAACTCTGTGATCCTCTAACATCAGAACTCATCCCAGTCAAAGTTTAACTAGACAGAGCATCATCAGCCCAGCAAACAGCTAAGCTGAAGAGCAGGACCAAAGCACAAAACCAGCCACACGCCGTGCTGCTTGATTTGCTGTTCAAAGGTATTCTGCTTAAATGCCCTCTGGACTGGGAGTTGTCCTGTTTGGTTTCATGGGTGCGTATGACATCTAAATCGGCACTAGACTTACAGTAAGGGGAAGTATTTATAGAAAGTGGAGCTGGGGGCGGTGGTGATTCAGGCTGGGGGTGGTGGTGATTCAGGCTAACTGTAACTCTAGCCTTCAGTCAATGAATAGTTTGAATTGTTCACATCAGTTCTGCATGTCGGCATCGCCAATCCCGGGTCAACAGATGCTCCGTTATTACTGTGAACGTTAATTTGTGCATTAGGCCGACTGCGGCTTCTTGACCTTTTTCAGCTGGGTGTGTTGAGGCAGAGCATGTGCTAACAGGATGTGTGTTTGAAAATTTTAGCAAAAAAAAATATAGTTAACCTAGATTTGGACAAAACTGCCTCTAAAGGAAAAGACAGCCGCCTGGGTGCAAGGATGGCTGAGTTCTACATTATGCCTGATTCTGCCACTGACTCTCTGGGTGGCCTTTAGCAAGTCACGTCACCTCTGTGAATCAGTTTCCCCATCTGTATTTTTTTTTTTTTATGGAGAGAGAAAGAAGAATTGAAAGGGAAGCCAATTTGAAATTTCTCACTTTCAAAAAATGAGTTGAAAGTAGTTTCAGATCTTATCTTTTCCCCCAAGTCGCCCTGTTAATTTTTGTGGTTTTACAACCACATTTTCCTATTTTTAAAATGTTTCTCTTCCTCGTTGTTTTGTGTAGGTTTCTCCTACAACAGCAAAGGGGAATGGACTCTATGCAAAGTATAGTCAAATGCACAAAGTTTAAACTGCAGCCTTCCCCTCCACCCCTTCTAATCGCTTTCAATTCTCGTAACTGTAATTGTTACAGGGAACGACGGAGGGTAAAGGCAGAGAGCGGGGGGGTTAAACTGACAGTGACCCTATTGCCTTTTTTGTAAAGTGCTTTGAGATCCTTGTATGAAAAGTGCTTCTTCCTCACTCGGGTCACTGCTTTAGGCTGGGGAGAGTCTCCTCGGAGCATTTATACCAAGCCCATTTTCTGCCCTGCAGCCCAAACCTTTGCTGGAAGGAGAGTTTCATCTCCAGGGCCCAGAGGAGGCAGCGCTTCTCCGGGGGTGCCTCAAGGAAGGAGAACCCGCCTCAAGAACAGCCCACGCATCCTACTTGCTCTTAGCCTGCCCCCTTCATTTACATCCACGGGGGCCCCCCACACACACACACACACTTACTTTCAAAAGTGCTTCATCCCCTTTGCAAAAATGACTTGGCCCTGTGGGCTCTCACACCCATGGACTGAGGCACTGAAGTCGCTCTTGAAAACAGGACTTCACTGCTTTCAAAACATCTACCCACCCCTCCCTCTGTCCTCCAAGGCAGGACCTAATGCGGCTCCCATTGCCTCGGAGGGTGTAGGCTGAACCCTGTACTATAAACTCCTTTTCCCAAGGTATCCAGCTAAAGGTCACAGGGCCCATCTTGACTACCCGCCGATCCGGCAGGTAGCAATTGATCTATTGGGGATCGACTTATCGCGTCTAGTGAAGATGCGATAAAATCAATCCCTGATCGCTTGGCCGTCGATTCCAGAAATCCACCGCGGCAAGAGGCGGAAGTGGAGTCGACGGTGGCGCGGGAGGGGTCGACTCGCCGCCGTCCTCACAGCCAGGTAAGTCGACCTAAAATGCGCAACTTCAGCTACGCTATTCACGTAGCTGAAGGTGCGTATCTTAGGTCGATTTCTCCCCCCCTCCCCCCGTAATGTATACCTAGCCTCAGTAATCAGCAGAGAGGCAAAATGCCAAGTGCAGCGACACCCTACCAGCAGGAATAAACAGTAGCGCTGGACAAGTTCGTGCTCCCAGCGCGATCTTAATCAGGCACCAAGAGACATGATCTCCACGGGCCTAGTGAGTAACAACAAAACAGCCTTTTCTTTTACAAACACCTACTTTATACTTTCCCACCTATTTTACTGAAAATCAGAGCACCAAGTATAAATCTCATGGGGCTGACAGATAGTAAGAAAGAGAGAAGATGGATTCGCTTTAGGCAGCATGTGCCCCCTGCATCTTTTATTACTAGGAGCTTGGATCCCTCTTTATCACTATCGTATCTGATCAGTTCCTTGCCATTGTTCCAGATTGGAAAGGCGGCAGGGGGTTTCCCACCCTGCACAACTGGCTTACGAATGTCATCTCAGAAATGACCAGTCGTAGGGGCTGCTCCGATGAGAGATGGCTGTATCACTTCCCCCAGTTAGTACGATGTTTGCACAGAGCACACATGGCTGCCAGTTGGACTCCACATGGTCTCACTGCATCTCTCCCCCAGGCCATGCTACTGCATAACAATAGCAGAGAAAATGCAACACAAATACCAAGTAGCAGCAATGTGCATTTCTCTTGGGGGCACAGACTATCTGTGTTTGTGCAGTGACTAGGGCCATGAGGCTAAGGCCTAAAGGTGCTATCACAATTCTACTAATAATTTCCCCCACACACACCCAAGCTTGTTCTACTAGGAAGAAAAAAAAGAAATCTCTCTCTCTGTCTCTCTCTCTCTCTCTCTCCTGCTAGCACTTAGCCTCCAGTCTGGTGCACATAAACTCAATTATATTAAAGCAGACATCTTCACGCAGAGAAGTGGTAGGTAAGGTCCCAGGGAAAGAAAATCTAAGGGCAAAAGGAGTTCAGGAAAGCAGGCAGTTCCTCAAGGAGACCATATTAAAGGCACCATTGCAAGCTCTTCCCACGCAAAGGAAAGACAGGAAGACTCATAGGAGGCCAATATGGCTCTATCAGCAGCTCTTTAATGACCTGGAATTCCACACCAGTGGAAACGTGGTGAGACTTGATAAGGAGACGGACAAACGCTGTAGGGACAAAATCAGAAAGGCTAAGGTACAAAATGAGTTCCAGCTGGCAAGGGCCATAAAAAGCAATAAGAAGAGGTCCTTTAATGACAGTAGGAGCAAGAGAAAGGTCTGGGGCTTGTCTACACTGGCAATTAACAGCACGGCAACTTTCTTGCTCAGGGGTGTGAAAAAAACACACACCCCTGAGCGCAGCAAGTTGCAGCGCTATAAAGTGCCAGTGTAAATAGGGTGGCCAGGGAGGTCATGAAGTCCCCGTCACTGGAAACTTTAAAAAACCAAGTTGGACAAACACCCATCAGGGATGGTCTAGGTTTGCTTGGTCCTGCCACAGCGCAGGGGGCTGGAGGTGATGCCCTCTTGAGGTCCCTTCCAGCCTGACGTTTCTATGATTCTGTGTTAAGCCTGTGATGCTAACCATATCTTGCCAAATGGCCACATCTCAGATGGCATGCAATAAATCCGATTTTTTGTTGCTTTACAAAAAAAAAAAAAAAAAAAAACTATTTATTGGGCAGCTGCTGTCGCCTCTCTGAAGGGGAGAGAAGAGAATGAAAACTTAGTTCCTCTAAATTCTTGTACTGGGCGGACAGAAGCTTTAGTGAGTAAAACTGTGCCCCTGTGGCGTGCTAGCAGAGTTCTTCCTCGCAACTTCATACACAAGTTAAATCTAGACACTGAAAGGACAGGCTCATGGCTAGAGGCAGCAGTGCCCTGGAGTGTTAGATGGTGCAAACTAAGTGTTTGGAAATAAGGATCAAAAAGAGATTTTTTTTTAAAGTGGAATTATGGGCAGCGGATCTGTTGAAAAGTCTCTAGAACCAAGTATCAGAGGGGTAGCTGTGTTAGTCTGAATCTGTAAAAAGCAACAGAGGGTCCTGTGGCACCTTTGAGACTAACAGAAGTAGTGGGAGCATAAGCTTTCTGAAGAAGTGAGGTTCTTACCCACGAAAGCTTATGCTCCCAATACTTCTGTTACTCTTGAACCAACTGTCTGAAGGGTTAATTTTCACTGTGTGTGAAAACATGCCTATGTATCCTTGGCAGGGCTCAGAGGTCATCCTGGACCTGCCATTTTTGCACTGTGAGAAAGCAGAATGAACAGTATATTTTGTAGAAAAGCTTTTGAGATTAATCTTCCTTCCCAGAACTGTACTTGCAGTCACTTAAGGAAGGTTTCATGCTGAAATCCTATATTCTTTAGTGAATGGCCTTGAACTGAAGATCAAACCAATTTTACTGGAAACCTTGGGGGGATACCAAGAAGCTTTAGGGTATAAAGAACACTCATACTGGGACTTCCGTGAGAGCTTGGGCCAGTTATCTTGTGTGAACAGGGTCAGCATCAGACTCTTCAGAAGAGGGCACAATTATGGAACAACCTGGCCACAGGGGAATTTTCTTCCCATTTGTTAGTGGATGATAGGAGGGGATACATTTTTACCCTCAAGTATCAAATTGTTAATCCTACTAAGCTTGTGGGCTCCCTGATACCTTTAAAGTAGTTAGCCGGTGCTTTGTGTGTGGAACTATGTAAAAATATTTCCCTTCATTCATTTTAAATTTGTTGCCTTTCAGTTTCACTGACATTTTCTATATCATTTCCATCTCCATTTGGCTTCTGGACCAGTGGACCCCCTGTAGGATAAACAGTCATTGTGCCAGAAAGGAAAAAGAGTTGCTTCAAGCCATTGTAAACATGTTGCCTGCATCTAAAGGTGACGGCTCAAGATGTAAATACAGGAACTTGCTTAATTCCAACACTTGGTGCACAATTATTCCTATTTAAAAGTGTTTACAGATCAAAGATGGATGAGTGAGACTGGGGAACTCATTTCCACAAGCTATCATGGAGGCAAAAATCTCAGCAGGATTTTGAAGAAGAGCTCACATTGATGGGGATAACAAGATGGTTGAAGTTATAGAAAAGAAATTCTCAAGCTGGGCTGATCTAGTGTGGTAACTCCTGTATTCCTAGTAATGGAACAGAGAACCCAAGAGCACCGAATAGGAAACTCAGTGATTAAAGTTAGGAAATTAGGAGACATGGCTGCTGCGTCCTACCTCTAGGATAGAAAGATGCCCAAGAACTGTTCTCTATCCATTGCAAAATCAGTGTCAATTCAACATTGTCTGTGCTGCTTACTAATAAAAAGCTTATTCTACTTTTCCTTCCAGGTGGAAACTAACCTGCTGTGGCCCAGGGCCCTGGACTGGGAACCTCGCTGCTTGGCTTTGAGAACTGAATTCCATAGGCTTTAAAATAATGAAAACGCCCTGTGGCTTCAGTTCTGTAGCTGGGTAGCAAATAACCTGCAGATTCTCTCGGGTGCCTGGTTGACGAACAAACCTACTGGAGCCTCTTTATTGGACTACGGCTGCCTGGATCACCCATGTTAAGAACTAATAATTATTTGCCAATTGGCAAAAGGAGGAAGGGGGAACTAAAGTTAGAAGTAGGGGAGTTTGCAGCCTATACTAGGAAATCTGTGTTTAACCTAGAAAGTTGCTAGAGGATAGACTTTAACTACATCTTCCTCTTTTGCATACAGGGCGGGTGAAGCAGAGAAGGCGGAGAGAGGAAACTTACAACACAATGTTTCTTCTGTCTGGAAACAGACAGGCACTTTTAAGAAAACAAACTTGTTTGTGTGCGGATTTATTGTATACAACTGTATCCCTGTGCTAAAAATACAAATAGACTAGCAACAACCTGGGTGGGACCAGCAGAGTCTCCCCTGCACAGCCTAGAGGGGAAACTCGAACAAAAAGTACAAGTGGAACAGGCCTAGAGGTGTGCTGGGTCTTTCTGTGCGTGAAGTGGACACGTACCACTAGAATAGCCACGAGAGATTCCCCTGGGAACCACAGCCCAGGAGAAATAGCCAGTGGAAAGAGAGGCCTAGTCTAAGGGTAGAATAGCCCAGCAGTAGATGTTGCGGGAACAGGTCTGTGTGACTATTTGAACAATTACTAATTGTTGTTACCAGTTTTTCTGCTGTCTATTTAAACCTTATACCTCCCAGAGCCATCTGCTTGTAGCCCTTGGATTCAATGACATCCTCGCTCAGCACAGGACAAGAGGCCAGTAGTTTATTATACACAACTGTGTAATCTGGGTCAAATTCAGTGCTGGCTCTATTACTGTTTGTATTGCATGAATAAACGTGACCAGATGAATCGCAATCTCCTCTCTCACCCCTCTGCAAGAGGAATTCTGCCTTATCGCCACCCCACTTATGCACAAGTAACAGCAGCTCAGATTGTGACCTTCCACTTCTCCCCCCCTTCGTAAGGAAGTAGGATTGAGGGCTGCAACATGTGCCCATTCAGGGGCAACGTGCCTCCACTCACGGCACGGACTAGAAAACACCATCTCTGAACAATCACCCTCTGGTGATGCAATTCCCCCTGCTGTGATAGATCTAGTGTGCAGAACAAACCCCTCCTCGAGCAGAGCTGCTTACTTCTCTACACCCCATTGAATTAAAAAAACTCCATTTTATTTTGTGCAGTGTTTAACCACTACTCTGCCAAACAGGCTTGTAGCAGAGTAGAAAGAGGTGGGAGAAGGAAATGGGCACTGGACAGTCTCCTCTGTACGATAAGGGCAGGTAATAGAATTTTTACATGGGTAGCAGGGATAAGAGGCCAAACTAAAAAAGCCTGGCCCTGCAGAGGGCAAAGGCTGAATGCAGGTCACCTCCCTTTGGAAGCCTGCTAGCCTGCCACCTTTGTGCCCTGGGAGCAGGAGCATCTGGAAGGGGAGAAAGCAGTGCTCAGACTGTGGCCCCAAGGCCCCACCCCTGCTCAGCCTCTTCCCCTGAGGCCCCCTCTCACTCAGCCTCTGCCTGCCCCCCTTCTCCTTCCAGGGCCCCTGGCCCCCCAGCCACCCTCTGCCTCTTCCCCCAAGGCCCCATCACTTTTTTCCTGCCAGAAGCAGGAAGCCTACCAAGCAATCATTAAGACCACTGGGACAATTGAGGTGCTAAACAAGCACTGGAGGTAGCCAAGGCCCTTGCAGAGAAGCTAAATGAATTCTTGGCATCCATCTTCACGGTAGGGTGAAGAGAGATTCTCAAACCTGAGCCCTTTTGAGGGGGCAAATCTGAGGAACTGTCTCAAACTGAGGTGTCAAGAGAGGTGCTTTTGGAACCAATTGATAAATTAAAAAGTAATAAGTAAACAGGACCAGATGATATTCACTCAAGTTCTGAAGGAACTCAACTATGAAATGACAGAACAAACGGTGGTTAGTAACCTATTGCTTCAATCAGCCTCTGTAGCAGATGATGAGAGAATATGACACTAACTTTTTTTTAAAAGGTGCAGAGCTGGCAATTATAGGCTGGTGAACTTAAACTCAGTTTCAGGCAAATTGTTTGAGCTAGAGTAAAGAACAGACAAACTTTCAGAAAGCCTTTGACAACATCCCTCACTAAAGACTCTTAAGCAAAGTAGGGAGTTGTGGATAAGAGGGAAGGTCCTCTTCTAGATCAGTTAAAAGACCAAACAAAGGGTAGGAATAAATGGTCAGTGGAGAAAGGTGAATAGTAGGGCTTCCCTAATAATCTGTACTGGGACTAGTGCAGTTTAACCATTTTTCCAGATCATTTATGAATGTTAAACAGTGAGGTGGCAAAGTTTGCAGATGATACAAAATTACTTGAGTCCAAAGCAGACTGCAAAGAGTTACAAAGGGGTCTGACAAAACATGGTGACTTGGCAAGAAAAATGTTAGATGAAATTCAATGTTGACAAATGCAGAGTAATACATATTGGAAAATGTTATCCTAACTATATATACACACAGAGTGATGGGTGATAAATTAGCTGTTCTCAGGAAAGATCTTTGAGTCATTGTGAATAGTTCTCTGAAAACATCTGGTCTATGTGTAGCAACAATCAAAAAAGCCTACAATGTTATCTATCCTTTTCCTAATGGCTAGTAAGACAAATTATAATGCCCCTATATAAATCCATGTTATGCCCACATCCTGAATACTGCATGCAAATCTGATCATCCCATCTCAAAAATATTATATATTTATTAGAATTGGGGAAAAGTACAGAGAAGGGCAACAAATGATCAGAACTTCTATATGGGGAGAGATTAAAAAGACGGAGTGTTCAGCTTGCAAAAAAGACAACTGTGGGGGACATGATTGAGATCTAGAAAATCATGACTGGTGTGGAGAATACAAATAAGAAAGTGTTATTTACCCCTTCACAAACAATTTCCCCCTTTTTAAAGCAAAGGAAACAGACCCACAAAAAGCTACACTAGAAACATTAAGGTTGCAAAGTCAAGCCCTCAAAAGTTGAGACACTTGAATTAAGGCTGCCCGTGCAACCTTAATTTGCCCCCCTCAGGCCTATGCATTTGGATACAGTCTTCAATTACATGATCACATGTTATTTTCCTCCCACAGGACTCCGGCCTCATTTAGTGCACAGGATGGTGGGTGCTCTCTTAATGCACAGCTATACAAGAGCGTGTTTTAGCCTCATTGTTCAGGGGGGTGGTCTCGTGCCTCATTTACTGCACACTTGTCTTCACAAGGGAGTTTGGGTAATTTAATAATTTCCTTACGGCATTTAGCGGTATAGTATTTAAGAGCTGGCCTACAGAGCTTCAGTTTTCTGCACCGGGGGGGGGGAGCTCTAAGTTTTAGTCTGTATTAGCATGTTGTGCACTAACCTTCAAGCTCAATCTCTCCATGGGCCAGTATCTATTAATTTTGGGTACCCAATTTGAGACCTGGGACCTGACTGATTTCCCCCCCCCTGTCCCCCAATCCCAGAGAATTTATTATCCAGCACTTCTTTGCATTCAAAGCCACAGCTCCCATTGACTTCACTTGCCATGTGAGCGCTCAGCAGTTCTGCAAATCAGACCCTAGTGTCTGGGAAGATTGCTTCGAGTGACTTGCTCAGAATTGCACAGCGATTCTGGCAGAGCCAGGAATAGGATCAAGTTTTTCAGGGAACAGTTCAGCTGCCTTTACCAGGAGACCCTCCTTTCTCTTTCACTATGCAGCTTCCAACTTCCACAACAAATCAAGCAAGGGTTCTACAGACAACAGCCTCCTTTGCTGCACAGCCCTGCTCCACCCCCAATAGCAGATTCATGCTGCACACTGAATGAGGCAGGGCGGGGGGGGGGGGGGGGGAGGGGGAGTGTATGCCATCATGTACCTGTAATTAAAGACTGCCTCATCATGCATACCTCACAAAGAGCAAATTAAGGCTGCCTCTGCAACCCTAGTTCAGCCATTACCTAACTCTCAAGTGCTTAATTTTGCAAGCATAATGTGTGTGTGAACACACACACACACACAAAACTATACAACTCCAGCAAGCAGCAGTTTTAGTCACTGGCAATGAAGACAAGCACATATAGGGGTTCACATTTTACTTTTTTATTATTTAAAAGCTACATATGTTTGCAGGCAACTTAGGGACTGCCCTCAGGCCTGCGGTATGTTTCCAGTGCAGCGTGTCCTTCAAGCAGCAGATCCCCTCTTCAGACCTGGCAAAGGGAAAAGGCTAGCGCTGTGGAACGTATAACAGCTGTGACATTTGAAGTATGTCAACAGCGCTCGTAAACTGGCATCCACAGTTGTGTCTTTTCTAGGGCCCACCTGGCAACAGCTGCGCTCACTCGGATCTGAGTTAGGTTCTTTGGCGAAGGAAGATACAGTAGGTTCTTGTCCTCAGAATGAGGACATGCAGTCAGAAAGAGGGATCACCAGACCCATCAGTGAGTACAAGGGGGATCTCTTGACATCACCTTCTTCCAGCCCTCAGTGAAGAGTCGACACAAGAATTCCATAGTGAATAACCACAACAATCATCGGTATGAAGCAGTAATTACAGGGTGTACAAAAAGACAGCTGCACGGTTATAGTGTTCAAACAAGACACTTTCACCATACTGTCCTCAGAAGTGGGGCAAGTTGGCAGAGATAGAGGGAGTCCAGTCTTCCTGGCTATTCACCCTGCAGAGGACTGCCAACAAGAGGCCAAATTAGTGACTTGTGGGATGGGGCTCTTTCCCCTACTTAAAAAAAAAAAAAAAAAAAAAAAGAAAAAGGACTCACCAACTCTTCTTCTAAAAAGGCACAAGCAGATTGGCTGACCAAATATAGTCACAAATGGAAGCCTATACAATCTCATTCAAAGCCAACATCTGAGAGACCAACGGATATGGAGGTGCACATGGGGGGGGGGAGAATGTGTAGTACGTGTCAGTCAGCTGGAGTATAAGCTATGTCAGCGTGTTTATGGAGCGTGGGGAAAGTAAGCAGAGGAATTAAATAAGTTACGTTTTTGGCAGTAGTTCAAAACTTGCCAAGGGGAGCAGACAGCGTTGTATGCCCGTGCTAGTTCCCAGTATTCTTCCCAAGTGCCAAAATTCAGCTGCTAACTCTTTGGCCATGACGACAAGGAGCACCAGTCTTGTGGTGAGCTGGCTACATCAACGTCTAGATTTCTTTTTCTTCTTCCGGTTTCGTTCCTCGCTGTCGTCGTCTGCTTCGCTAGCCGTTGGGGTGGGATCCCTTCGGATGACTCTCTTTTCGACTGTGTAGTCCTGTTCTCCCACTCTGGGGTCTCCTTTCACCAGGAATTCCCTGTTCTGGAAGGTTATGGAAACATCAGTCCTTGGGTAGGTGCCATAAACCCTACGGAGATCCTCCTTCACAAACTCCGGAAGTTCCCGTCTAGGTCCAAAGACCCTCTCGAGTTTCCCCCAATGAAGCTCTCCTCTCATGGTGAAGCCCTGAGGCCATATGTCATGACCCTGGCTTGGCCTCTGGTATGCTGCGTACGGATTATAGTTTGCATAGGGGTTGTACAGAGACATGGGGGTCACCTGAGAGAAGTGCCAGAAAGGGTGAGGATGGAAGTATGGATGGCTGCCGTAGAAATGATGATACTCTAGTTGGTTTCCTGCATAGTCATGGTGGCTGTTCCAGTCCATGATGGTGGTGACAGGCCGGCTATAGAAGTTGTGCATCTGGATAGGAGGGAACATTGTGGTGTTTGGAGACTCAGCCAATCTGCCAGGCCCAAGAGGCAGGTAGGTGTATGGGGAGGGCTGGTTCATGCTTGGATAATGCTCTTGAGGCACAAAACCATAATGGTACATGGTCCAGATCCTTGTGTTAAACACGGGTCATTGCTTCAAAACAACTTGTGTCCTGAGCTGTGGAAATAAACAGAAGATACTGAGGACAGGAGAAAGAGGAGTTATATATATATTTTTTATTCAGTCCCAGCATTGTTCATGCAGCATGCTGGATAACAAATGATTTTCATATAACCAAAGTGTACCGAGCAATTATGTAGCCTAGAGGAACAAGAACAAAAAAAAAAAAAAAAAAGATACGGGGGGGAGGGGAGCCCCACCCTAGCCCTGCCCCCATCCACTCCCTCCCACTTCCCACCCCCTGACTGCCCCCTCAGAACCCCCAAAACCCCCTGCTTCTTGTCCCCTGACTGCCCCCTGCTGAGAACCCCCCACCCTAACTGCCCCCCTAGGACCCTCCCTGTCCCCTGACTGCCCCGACCCTTATCCAGGAAGGGTTGTAGAAATTTTGGTGGTGCCCAGAACCCATCCTCCACACCTGCCTAAGGCTCTGGGAGGGGGGTTGGGTGGGGAGAGGAGGTCTGGGGTGCAGGTCCTGGGCTGGGGATTAAGGTGCAGGAGGGGTGCAGGCTCTGGGATGAGTTTGGGGGTGGGAGGCGGTGCAAAGGGAGGGGTGCAGGCTTTGGGAGGGAGTTTGAGGGCAGGAGGGGGTGTGGGAAGGGGTGCAAGGGTGAGGGCTGTGGGGCTGAGGATAAGGGGTTCGTGATGCAGGAGGGGGCTCAGGGATGGAGCAGAGGATTAGGGTGCAGGGGGATGAGGGTGGGGCTGAGGATGAGGTGTTTGGGTGTTGGAGAGGCTCAGGGCTAAGGTGGAAGGGCAGCCTGTCTTGCCATTAGTGGATGGGGGGCACTAGGACCCAGGGGCAGCAGACAGCAGTTGCTGCTGGCTCTGGCAGTACAAGCAGACAAGGGAGAGAGACGGGCAGGGAGGGGGGGAACCCACAGGGGGGGGTTGCGAGGGGGGGTGGCAGGTGGAGGCCAGGGACCCATCCAACCCACCCCCTGCTTCCTGACTGCCCCCAGGACTCTCCTTACCATGCCCACGTCCACCTGTAGGCAAAAAACCACGCTGCAGGCAGCAGGGGAGGGCTCTGGCTGCTGGAGGCCAATGGGAACAGCTCAATCAGGCCCAGCCGCCCAATCAGCAGCCGCACTCTGCATGGATGGGAGGGAGGGGAGGGGGAAAATCCCAGACCTTTTAACCTTGTTACCAATTCCTCCCGGACGGCTATTTAGAGACGCAAAAGCCGGACATGTCCGGGGAAATACGGACGGATGGTAACCCTAGTTCCAATGTACGGTCAGATGCCACCCATTCGCATGCAACATTTACCCAGATCTCTTGGAGCTGCAAGATTAGGCGTAAGTGTTGCAAAAATAAAATAAATAAATAAATAAATAAACCCCCCACCATCAGCCATCTTGTAATTTGACTCACCAATTCGCTATTTTCACATGACTCCCCAATTAACTATTCTGACAGGCCTGCTTCTGGAAGAAACCAAGAATTGAAGCATTAACCTACCTTAACCTGTAGAAGTTAGGTTTAAAGGGTTTGGGTTTTTCTAAAGTCTCATTCACCTTTCTCTAGTTACTGGTTAGGTCTGAACATGCCTGTCTAGGTTAGGACATCACCGTGAAATGCCGTTCCAATTCCTCAACCAGCCTCATCACCAGTACCAGCAGTGTATTAAGCAACATGATTAACATCTGTTACACATTATTCATTCTCTCATCCTCTCCCCTGAGGGAAAGGAATGTGCCATGTATACACTGTTGTATGTTTATATTAGTGAAGGCAGGACAGAGAAGGGCCCAGGGGGGCTGGAACAATTTGTATAGTGAGGTGCTGAGAGCCATTGAACCAAACTGTAAACCCTGCATTTGATGGAAACCACTTGAAGCCAGGAGTGTGGTAGCACCCATAGTTCCAGCACGTATGAAAGTTCAACTTGCACTTGGAACAGAAGGTGGTGAGGCTTCTCATGTTTGTGGGGCCTGGTGAGGATCGTTCCCTAGTGTGAGAAAAGCTCCCATCTCCTGCACAGACCTGCTTTGCCCAGGTGACATGACAATTCTGCTTCTCAAGCAGAATGGGGCTAAGCATGGCCCTCAGCCCAGAGCTTTAGGTATCCTGCGTCCAGGGCATTGTCCTTTTCTTCAAGGCACTCAGACTCTCTTGAACTGGGCTCCTTGGGAAGCTAGCATGGAGAGCAGAGGAAAGGGTTGGTGCGTGTACCACAGCCCAGGTCACTGGGGAGATAATGCAGTATACCAGCACAAATTGCTCCTGTAGTTTACTGGAATAAGTTGCACAACCATTTTACACTGGTGCAGGGTTTCTGCACAAGGGATTTGTGCTGTAAATACACTAGTGCTGATATCCCCAGTTTAGACAGGACCTACCCCATTGCCTGCCTTCCAACAATGCAGTTACTGAAGTGATAGGCAGAGTATAAACCTAGGCAGATGATTGTAGCGGCTCCCGAGATCAAACATCAGAAAGCATCCCATCCAGACTTAAGGCGACGGACTGGTGGTTTATTTGGTACCATAAGTGCACACTAGTAACGGATCTGAGTCCATCAACTCGAATGACCAAGCAACCTATTTCTAATGCACCCATCAAAGAATGTAAAAAGAACCAGGAGAGGAACGGTGACTTGAAAATTGATTAACCACAACAGGTGTGATGAAGTAGAGGGTCCCAGACTCACTTCCTGGAGAGTGATCTGGTTGCATCATTCTGACCCCCTTGGACGCTAAACGGGCTTTGTTCATGCTGCGATATATTGATTCCCATTTAGGAACAGACGCAGTGCATACAGACCCAACACTATCACATCCCTGGACACTAGCTGCAATGCTGAGCGAGCTGAACAGGTTAGCCACACCACATTCATTCAACAATTGTCACCTCCACAACAAGCTACCCCCCATGCCTATGATCAGCATTTTAGTTCAAGTTCTACACGTTTCCTTGTCTTTAGATGGAGTATGTGGAATTAAAGCTGTATTGGTCAGCCTGGAATGGATCTTTCCAATCCCTTGTTGGTTGGGTCCTACTCTAAGAGTATTGTTTCCTCTAAGAAAGAGAGAGAGAGAGAGAGAGAGAGAGTGTACACACACACACACACACACACACACACACACACACACACAGAGAGTACCAGCCTCCTGGTTGAGATTATGGCAAGAGCAGGGAGGGTGGCAGAGAGAAACCAGGCCCGTGCAGTGAGCACAATAAATCAGTGAGAGTTAGACACAATGAAGGTAGATTTTTATTCCCTCCTCCCAAGTGGATCTGAAGTGACTTGGGAGCTGGTGGAGGTGTCGGACAATAGCTTGTGACGTGGTCGTGCCAGAGTCTGGAATGGCCAGAGAAGCAAGTTCTAGAACTGTCAGAATAGTGAGCTGAAGGGCTAGATAAGCATCCCAACAGGGATGGAGTTGAGGAAATATGCTTGGATCAGGATTGAGCGTTGCATGCTGGGACCTCTACTAGCAGAGACTAGCTTGACTGCACTCTGTTTTATGCAAGGGTCTTGCCGCCCTTGGGTTCCTAGCAAGTGGCCATCACAGCCTTTGTTTGGGTAACCCTGGCTGTGAAGCACTAGATGGAAAGTTGCCAAGATGGCTGGTAAAATTAGACTAAATTGCTTTTCCTTAGCTGCAACACCAGAGTGAGGACCTCCTTGTTCTACAGCCAGCCAGAATAACTTCAACTTGTTAGCGTTCAGAACTGGCTCAAGCCTGCTGTTATGCAAGTTGGAGACTCCCAAGGAGTCAAGAGGGATGCACAGCAGCAGATCACATGCCAGACCACAGAAAGTTCAGGCACCATTTCCCACTGAGACAGATCACTCAGCAATAGGGCGTTCCCCACAGTGCTGTAGTGTATTGTCTGTATTGTGCTGTTTGGAAGCCTGTTAGGGCCAGCCCGTGTTTGCCAGCTGGAATAGTATGTACACTTGTTTTGCTTTCACAAGCCCACATTCTGCAACTGTCTAGGGCTGCCCTGCTCCGTCACCTCCTCAAGTAGGGCTCTTCCCTGAGACAGAAGACATCTCTTAAGGTAGCCATAGCAGAGACTTGCTTTTTTACACACTGATATCTGGAGGTCTTGGTCCCAGTTTGCCAAGTGTGTGTGTAACCCACACACCTCCTGGGTGTGGTGTTCTGCCCCAGTTGGCTCTTAGTTCATGTGGTAGAGGCTCATGCACTAAGCTCCAAAGGTCCCCGGTTCAATCCTGCCCGCCGGCAACTGGGGTCTGTCGGTGTTACATGTGCAGTATTTCTCTAATAGTGCTATTGCAATACAAGCAACACCTAGAAGGCACCCCCAATGAGAAGCAAGACCCTGTGCTAGCTGGTCTACAGACAGCAAGACTGCTCCTGACCCAAAAGAGCTTAAATCATGGACAATCAACACACACTTTTGGCCCATCTCTGCATTGCTGGGCACAGGATAAATTGATGTTGTAGACCCTCCTGTTTCTTCCACATTCCTTTTTTGGGGGGTTGCAGAAGAGGGGGTTGGAAGTGGTAGCTAGTGCAATGCACTGAGAAACACTGCTTCCACGAGGCTCTCTCTCAGAAGCTTCAACACCCATCCCAGCTGTCTGTGTCTGTATTAATAGCAGTCGCGGCCTTAGGCCTGTTGGCATAATTAGACCTACAAATTTACCTTAATTGTAAGCGCAGCTGTAAGAAGTAGCTGGAAATTCATAAAACATCATAACAGATCGCAACAAATGATAATGGGAAAGAGATGGACTCAGTTAGTCCAAACAAAAAGGCCTCTTGCTATAACTCAACAACTGTGTTAAGGGCATGCCTGGTACACACAAACAATGCGAGACTGGGGGGCGGGAGCGGGGGGGGGGGGGGTAGTGAGCCAAAATTCTTGTTAGAAATTAGGGCTAATTGGGGAACAAAAGGGGAAGAAAAGTCCATTCCCCCCCAAATGCTCCCTTTTGGGGATCTTTAAAAAGACAACTTTTTGGGGAAAAAAATTAATAGAAGCAGTGGTCTACAAACCACCACTGCAAGCAGCTTTGTCCTCATGGCAGTCATGCCCTGGAGACCAAAGCTAGCAAGGATAGGAAATGCATTTCTCGCTCTCCCCTTTTGTGCGTGTTTGTCTTCTTAGGAAATAGAAACCAACTTACAAGGTCCAGCCCATCTCAACTAACATCTCCCTGCCCCCCCACCTTCAAAACCAAAACAAATAAAAACAGTTTTTACCAGCAAAAAGACTGACAGACAAGGGTGTTTTCATCCCTTTTAAAACAGCTCTCCAGCTACAGGGAAAAGCAAGGAGAGATGTTGTTCAAATAAGAGCCTTATTTAATACTCTGCATTTCAAAGGCTCCGTTTTTCTTTTCTGTATCTTTAGTGAAAGGATTTTTAAGGGAGTGTTTGCCATGGTACTAAGCAGGCGGAGGCCTCCCAATACCAAGCCCTGAACCTTGTTTCACAATGTTGAGCAGTGATAGGGACTTGTTGACACCTCGGAACTCTTTGGGCCCATTTATTCCATCTAAATGATTAGAACAGGCCTTTGCAACCTGTTCACCCGCATAGGACCCTGCTGTACATGCAGGAGACAGCGCCGTCTACAGTCACACCCAGAATCTTTCACTGCACTCAATGGCTCCCTGCTTGGAAAGTGGGGCTTTGACTCCAACCCATGGTCCATGTCAGGGTGGTCACGTGAAGCAGCAGAGTATGGCAGACCTGCCAGGGATCAGCCCACCACCACCTCAGCAGCTTCCTGCCTGCACCCCTAACTCCCAGGGGTGCAGGCAGGAAGTTGCTGAGGTGGTGGTGGGCTACCCTGGGGGGGAAGGGAAATGACACAATGCAAGTGGGGACAAAGCCTAGAGCTTTGGCCAGTGACTGCTTTGCTGGATAACAGCAAGCAAGTGGTGCACACACACCAGGCCCCAGCCTGGATACAGCCGCTTTCGTTCCTAATGCCCAGTAGGTCCACGTCACCGCTGAAATGCGGCCACCTCTGGGCTGGAAGGTGGCCGTCTAAACAGTGCACAGCATGTTACCAGGCACTCAGCACAGAATCACACCTTGACCGCCTGTATCTTAGGGAGCAGTGGGAAGAAGGAACCCCAGGGCCCTCAGGTCAGAGTCACTATAAACAAGAGTGCAAAACAGACACTTTAGGACATGGCCATTTCTAGACAGCAAGCAGACCCAGCCCGAAAAGGGTGGTGGTGAGCTAGCACCTCAAGCAGCTAGGAAAGAGGCCATTACCTGTCTCTGTAGGCAGCAGCAGGTGTTTGGTTTCCTTAGCAAAGATTTCAAGCTCTGCTGTCCTTCCCTCTTCAGAAATCAGGCACACCCAGAGTGGAGTCAACCAGGTTGTTCGCTTAATGAAGAGAGACACTGGAGCATAATCCTTGAAGTTGGAGACTCACACCAAGCTCCACTCCTTGCCTCTGATTCTTTAAAATTAAAGGCTCTGGTTATCTCCAGAGGAATTCTCAGACTAGCTAACCTGCAGTGTTTAGTAGCCACTCCAAGTTCCTCCCAAGCCTAGGCACATTCCAGGCAGCTATGGTTACTAGACAACGAGTAACAAGTACTAACCTGGCAAAAGGGACATGTTGAGAGAGGTTAGTCTGTTTCCCCCTCCTAATTGTTCTTCCCAACTTTGTGAGTGTGCCCTTCCCAATGCCCCCCACCCCAATTAGGAGGATGCAGCTAGTGCTGCAGTCAAGGCCACCCACAAAATGGAGAGACTGCCTTAAAAAAAAATAAATAAAACAAACACACATTACTAGTTGACACATGATCTTCACCATCTCTGCTTGGAAGAGATTAGGGCAGTTCACATGCTCCATTATCTTGCCCAAGTCCACCTCATGGATTGTGTCTGCTCCTCTCCCTCTGCATCCATTCATCTTGCATAGGCCTCCTCTAAACCGGTCACAATATCTGGCTACTGCTGATGGAATCAAGTCAGAGGGTAGGTCTATACTTACCTCCGGGTCCGGTGGCAAGCAATCCATTTTCTGGGATTGATTTATCATGTCTTGTCTAGACGCGATAAAATCGATCCCGGAAGTGCTCGCCATCGACGCCGGTACTCCTGCTCCACGAGAGGAGTACGTGGAGTCGACGGGGGAGCCTGCCTGCTGTGTGTGGACCCGCGGTAAGTTCAAACTAAGATACTTCGATTTCAGCTACGTTATTCATGTAGCTGAAGTTGCGTATCTTAGTTCAAAGTGGGGGGTTAGTGTGGACCAGCCCAGAGTTTCAAATATGGGTCTGGAAGGGCCCTTGAGAGGTCATTAAGTCCAGCCCCCAGCACTGAAACAGGACAAAGTAATCGGTCAGAGATGGTCTAGGCCAGGGGTCAGCAACCTTTCAGAAGTGTTGTGCTGAGTCTTAATTTAGTCACTCTGATTTAAGGTTTCGCGTGCCAGTAATACATTTTAACATTTCTAGAAGGTCTCTGTCTAGAATATAACACTAAACTATTGTTGTTTGTAAAGTAAATAAGGTTTTTAAAATGTTTAAGAAGCTTCATTTAAAATTATATTAAAATGCAGAGCCTCCCGAACCGGTGGCCAGGACCCGGGCAGTGTGAGTGCCACTGAAAATCAGCTCGCGTGCCGCCTTCGGCACACATGCCATAGGTTGCCTACCCCAGTCTAGGCCATTTGTCCAACTTGTTCTTAACTGCCAGCGATGGGGATTCCCACAGCCTCCCTTGGAAGCTTATTCCAGAGCTTAACTACACTCATCGTTCGAAAGCTTCCCCCAGTAGCTAACAAATCTCCCTTGCTGCAGATTAAGCCCATTACGCTCCTTGTACAACCTGCAGTGGACATGGAGAACAATTAATCACATTCCTCTTTATAAACAGCCCTGACCATATTTGAACGCTTATCAGATTTCTCCCCCCACACCTCAGTCTTCTTCTTTCAAGAAGAGAAACACCCAGTATTTTAAAAATCTTTCCTCATAGGTCAGGTTTTCTAAAATATTATTCTTTTCTAGACTCCTCCCGATTTGTCTAGATCTTGCCTAAAGTGGAGCATCCAGAATCAGACAATACCAGGGCCGGCTCTAGGCACCAGCAAAGCAAGCAGGTGCTTGGGGCGGCCAAGCCCTGGGCTCCTGCCGCCCCAGCCCATGGCTCTCCCCCCCCCCCCCCCCCCCCCCCCCCCCCCCCCCCCCCCCCCCC
>NC_048304.1:123268211-123268660 GCF_013100865.1 Trachemys scripta elegans | reverse complement strand
CCTGCCACCCCAGCCCTGGGCTCTCCCCCCACCTGCACCTGCATCTCCTGCCGCCCCAGCTCTGGCCCCCACCTGCACCTCCTGCCACCCCAGCCCTGGGCTCTCCCCCCACCTGCACCTGCATCTCCTGCCGCCCCAGCTCTGGCCCCCACCTGCACCTCCTGCCGCCCCAGCCCTAAGCTCTCCCCCAAAGAAAGAATTGGGGGGACTAAATGGACATTTCACCTCTCTATCTGAAGCTTAGCAAGGCAGGTACGTGGATCCCACTAGAATTTAAAATGAAAAGTAAGGGAGGGGAGGCTCTACTAGACTGGGCAGCTTTAGATACAGTACCAGGCACGTAGGAGGATTTACACTTCTGAGCCATGGAAGCAGAAATTGACTTTTCTTTTCCAGATTTAGCTAATATTCAGAAAGGGAATCTAGCACCTGCCTTCCAGATTTGAACA
>NC_048304.1:123249636-123268015 GCF_013100865.1 Trachemys scripta elegans | reverse complement strand
ATTGGGGGGACTAAATGGACATTTCACCTCTCTATCTGAAGCTTAGCAAGGCAGGTACGTGGATCCCACTAGAATTTAAAATGAAAAGTAAGGGAGGGGAGGCTCTACTAGACTGGGCAGCTTTAGATACAGTACCAGGCACGTAGGAGGATTTACACTTCTGAGCCATGGAAGCAGAAATTGACTTTTCTTTTCCAGATTTAGCTAATATTCAGAAAGGGAATCCAGCACCTGCCTTCCAGATTTGAACACCTCAACATTCAGGAGTGCTCAAGCTCAGTTTGGGCAGCTGTTACTTCATTTCCCCCAAATCAAATATACTGATCCACTGGAACTTGCTGTAGGAAAAAGTAGAATAAATTGAGCAAGAAATGCTTCCCAATGGTTATTAGGACTGGAATTGCTATTTTCAACAGCCATTGCCTTTATGATTAGGTTTTAATTTTATTTGTTTAGAAGGAAGATAGTGATAGTGCATTGGCAAATTCCCCGTAGAAACAAAGAATGGAACAAAAGAATAATAAAGGCACCTCAACTTTTCCTCATTTATGGAGGACAGTCTTATAATCTGCATCCAGACATCCTCCAATCACACAAGCTGAAAATTGTTCCACTTTACTGCAGTTCTGTAACCATATGGGAACCAATCCTGTCTGTGTTCTATGCACATCCAGGGCGGGTCATTCAGCAGGAATTTTGGGAGCGAGTTACCAGTGACCCAGGGCTGGGGCGGCAGGAGGGTGCAGGGGGGGACATGGGGGGCAGCCAAAATTTTTTTTTTGCTTGGGGCAGCAAAAAACCTAGAGCCAGCCCTGGACAATACCCCCACTGATGCCTCCCCAGTGCGGGTAGAGCAGGACCATTAGCTCCATTGCTGTACATGTGACACTCCTGTTAATATGCCCTAGACTGATATTATCCTGTTCCGTAACTGCACCACATTGTTGACTCATTCAATCTGAGATTGGCTAAACCCCCAGAGCCTTTTCAGCAGTACTGTAGTTGTGCATTTGATTTTTCCTTGCTTAGTGGAATACTTTGCACTTATCTTTGGCCTGAAATCAACAAGATGACATTCAGTAATGCTTCAATTCATCAAGGTCATTTTGAATTCTAATCCTGCCCTCCAAAGTGCTTGCAGGTGACACCCAGCTGGGAGGGGTTGCAAGTTTCATAAGCACATTCTCCATTCCATCAACAAGTCAGTGAAAACATTGTATAGTACAAGACCCAGAACTGACTGTGGGACCCCACCAGATACATCCTGCCAGTTTGAGAGAGAACCACTGGTAGTTATTTTGAGTACAGTCTTTCAACCAGTTGTACACCCACCTTATACTAATTTCTTTCAGATGACACTTCCCTAGGTTGCTTATGATGTGGTCATGTGAGACTATCAAAAGCCACACACACACACCCCTTCTACTTTCCCCCCTCTCTACTAGGCCAGTAACCCTGTCAAAGAAGGAAATCAGGCTGGTTTGGCATTTGTTCCTGACAAATCCAGGTTAGCTATTACTTTTAACCCTATTATCCCCTAGGTGCTTACAAATTGAAGAGCCTTTTCCACTGCAGCTCTGAGAAAGAACTAGTTATATGCATGTTTCAGAGTAGCAGCCGTGTTAGTCTGTATTCCCAAAAAGAACAGGAGTACTTGTGGCACCTTAGAGACTAACAAATTTATTTGAGCATAAGCTTTCGTGGGCTACTGCCCACTTCATCGGATGCATAGAATGGAACATATAGTAAGGAGATTTTTATATATATATATATATATATACACACACACACACACACACACACACACAACATGAAGAGGTGGAAGTAGCCTCTTAGAGTTGATATGGCTAATTAATTAAGATGAGCTATAATCAGCAGGAGGAAAAAAAATTCTATGCATCCGAAGTGCCTGACTTAAGAGTTTTCAAATAAATCTTTAATTTTCTGACCAGTGCACTAAGAGGTGGTTTCCAAAACACTGTTGCTTAGTAGCATAAGTCCCACTGACTTACAGAGTCACTTAAGCACAAGTGGAAAACCAAACAAACAATCATGTTAAAGTGGGAGTTTCCAGATTTGTTCTCCCTCAGTGATACTTTTGCTCAAGTGCATTGCATTAACAAGTTAAGACAAGAGTTTTCCCACCAACTGTTGCTGGTGTCAAGCAGAGTCCTTTATACCTCATTACCAAGCACAAGACATAGCATCAGAGAAATCAGAGATGGCGCGGGGAAGCTTTCTTAGCTTGTCTTTTCTACCCACTCTTTTCACTTCTTCTGACCAATGCAAGATTCAAGGGCTTTTTTTCCTTCAATGTTCTATAGAACAGTCTAGTTTCAGCAATACTCCGGAATCTTGACCTTCTTAGAGTTTAGCCAACATGTTTGTTGGGGAAGCGGGAAAGAGCAGCATTGTTTTGTTCTTCCACAGCTAGCATCAGTTAGCTAAGCAGAGGTGACTGGCTCTCTCTTTCTATAAAGAGATGCTCCTGCTCAACCAGGAAGCTATGGGCTCAGGGTGGGAACTGAATGGGTGAAAAATTCCATGTCCTAGGATGTTATGCAGGAAGTCAGAGTAGATCATAATGGTTCCTTCCTTCTGGCCTGAAAAAGTCTATGACCAAGAGAGACGAGGTGGGTGAGGTAATCGCTTTTATTGGACCAACTCCTGTTACCAAGCGATTACCTCACCCACCTGGTCTCTACAATATCCTGGGACTGTCAGGGCTACAACGACACAGCATATGGCAAAGAGAGCAGATGCAGGCAGTAACAAGCATCAGTACTTGGTCATGTCAACAGTCACAGTTTCTACCTCCTGTGCCCCACCAGGATTTGACAACGTAGGGCTAAATGATTTGCTATATAGCCTTGGTCTACGCTTAAAAGTTTATCAGCATAGCTAATGTCAGTTGGGGTGTGAAGAGAAAAAAGCCACCAACACCACTGACTGATGTAGCTATACCAACATAACTCCAGTGTAGATGCAGCTATACAGATGGAAGAGGGCTTCCATTGACGTAGCTAATGTCATTTGGGGAGGTGACATTCCTACACTAACAGAAAAATATTTTCTGTCAGTGTAGTCTGGGTCTACACCACGGGACTGTGGTGGCATAACTATGCCAGTACAGTCTCTGTAGTGTAGATGTACTCATTGTCTTTGATCCAACAACAAGCTTGTGCTCTTAGACAAAGCACTTCGATAATCAACTAATGTAGGGGAAAGATATAAATAGCAGTTTTCTTGCAGGAGAACGTAAGTCACTGTTAGTGTACCATTGGTATCTTAATGTAGAGCCCTCTGGAGAATCACATTTTGAAGTTTCCTCATCAGTTCCAGAACAGAATGTTCCCTAAAGGGAAGAGACCCCAGTGTCTGTTCACCAGCAACCTCCTGGAGAAACGCCCTGGGCATGGTCTGTCAGGGAATAGCCCTGCACTGACTGCGGTGAAGGCCAATGGCTTAGACTACATGAGTGAGTAGTTCCCTGCCACCCCCATATATGAGGGTACGTTTACACTTCAAACACTACAACAGAACTGTGGTGCAGCTACTCATGATGGTGACAGGAGGGGTTCTCATCGCTGTACTTAATCCACCTCTGCAAGAGGTAGTAGCTAGGTCAACTGGAGAAATCTTTTGTTCACCTAGCACTGTCTAGACCCAGGATTGGGTCAGCTAGGTCTCAGGGTGTAAAAAAATCCACACCCCAAGAGACAGCCATTTCAGCGCAAGTTTTCAGCATACGCCAGTCCAAAGATTTATAAATTCTTTCTGGGGGCTTGTCTTCACGGCAGCATTAACTCATGTTATAAAATATAAATAAATTAATGGAGATATCCCATCTCCTAGAACTGGAAGGGACCTTGAAAGGTCATTGAGTCCAGCCCCCTAGCAGGACCAAGTACTGATTTTGCCCCAGCTCCCAAAGTGGCCCCCTCAAGGATTGAACTCACAACTCTGGGTTCAGCAGGCCAATGCTCAAACCACTGAGCTATCCCTCCGGCCAAACTTGCCCCTAACTTGAATCCTAGCCACTCTCAAAAATGAGAACAGGACTGTGGGACTTTTCACCAGTGCTTAATTGTAATGAAAGAGGTGCCAGGGTTCAGACTTTAAAAAAAAAAAAAAAAAACTTTCAGAACTGAAAGAGCCAGCCCAGAGGTGCCAGGGGCTCTGAACTGCCAAGACTAGGCGTGCCAGGGGCTCTGAACGGGCACAGATTAAGCACTACTTTTAACTCAAGTTGATTGGCTCATCGGGGGTGTAGGCTATGGCCCCAGTTCATGCAATTCACCACCTGCTAACACAGACACTGTACAGATTTTCATTTTGCAGTGTGGCTGCTCTCATTTGAGAGTAGGCTAGCAACACGCAAGTTAAGACAGAGCCTAATATTATGCATTATAATCTTTCCCTCCTTGATCCCAGAATGGCAACCTATAGACGACTCCCAAAAGAATCTATCACGTTTTCCCCTATTTGGGATAACCCTTGATCCTTTTGGTCCTGTCCCACAATAGAAGGAGGAACTAAGGCCAGTAAGAAGAGGCAATGGATTTTAAAAAAGATAGAGACTAGTAAGTCATGATGAACAATATCATTAACAAGTGGAACTTACTGCAGCAGGATAAGAATTGAGGGCTAACACTTCTTCAGGGCCCAAGACTATCAATAGATGGAGTCAGGAAGAAGTTTCCACTTGGCATAGTTAAGTATATTGTGAGTGGGGAGGTTGATCCTTCAGAGGAAGGTACAGTTACCAGGCACTGTCAGAGACAGGGCATCCAAGTAAACAGACCAGCAAGTATAACCCTTGTTGATGTCATAACTACCAGTGGGACTGAAAGCTAGATGGAGACTAACTTCAGAATATCAAAGCTGTTCCTGGATAACCCAAGCAGGCAACTGCAAGACACCAGCTACCACCCAGAGAGATGCAATGCTGCCAAAGCAGTGAAGCAGGTGCCCCTACCCGCCCCAGAAGTGGTAGAATAAAGGAGAACCAAGAGAAGGGTCTCTAAGGTGCCACAAGGACTCCTCATTCTTTTTGCTGATACAGACTAACACGGCTACCACTCTAAAATTGCAGCCACACTAACCCTAATTCGAAATGGCAATGTCGATTTCAGCACTACTCCCCTCGTCGGGGAGGAGTACAGAAATCGATTTTAAAAGTCCTTTGTGTCAAAGTAAATGGCTTCGTTGTGTGGACGAGTGCAGAGTTAATTGGATTTAACACAGCTAAATTTGACCTAAACTCATAGTGTAGACCAGGCCTAAGGCCTGGTCTACACTACGGGTTTAGGTCGACTTTAGCAGCGTTAAACCGAATTAAGCCTGGACACGTCCACACAACGAGGCCCTTTCTTTCGACTTAAAGGGCCCTTTAAACCGGTTTCTTTACACCACCTCCGACGAGGGGATTAGCGATAAAACCGGCCTTTGCGGGTCGGAATTGGGGTAGTGTGGACGGAATTCGATGTTATTGGCCTCCGGGAGCTATCCCACAGTGCTTCATTGTGACCGCTCTGGACAGCGCTCTCAACTCAGATGCACTGACCAGGTAGACAGGAAAAGACCCGCGAAGGTTTGAATTTCATTTCCTGTTTGCCCAGCGTGGAGAGCACAGGTGACCACGCAGAGCTCATCAGCACAGGTAACCGTCATGGAGTCCTCCCAGGATCGCAAAAGAGCTCCAGCATGGACCGAACGGGAGGTACGAGATCTGCTCGCCATATGGGGAGATGAAGCAGTGATAGCTGAACTCCGTAGCAGTAAAAGAAATGGAAAAGTATTAGAAAAGATCTCCAAGGCCATGAAGGACCGAGGCCATAACAGGGACACACAGCAGTGCCGCGTGAAAATTAAGGAGCTAAGGCAAGCCTACCACAAAGCCAGAGAAGCAAACGGAAGGTCCGGGGCAGAGCCGCAAACTTGCCGCTACTACGCGGAGCTGCATGCGATCCTAGGGGGTGCAGCCACCACTACCCCAACCGTGTGCTATGACTCTCTCACTGGAGAAACACACAGGGAAGACGGTTCGGGGAACGAGGAAGATGACGATGGAGGTACTGTAGGTAGCTCACAGCAGCAAGGAAGCGGAGAAACCGGTTTCCCCAACAGCCAGGATCTGTTTGTTACCCTGGACCTGGAACCAGTAACCTCCGAACTCACCCAAGACCCTCAGGGCACACAGGAGACCTCTGGTGAGTGTACCTTTGTAAATATTTGTAAACATTACACATGGTTTAAAAGCAAGCGTGTTTAATGATTAATTTGCCCTGGCAATCGCGGCCAGTACATCTACTGGAAAAGTCTGTTAACGTGTATGGGGATGGAGCGGAAATCCTCCAGGGACATCTCCAGAAAGCTCTCCTTTATGTACTCCCAAAGCCTTTGCAAAAGGTTTCTGGGGAGGGCTGCCTTATCCCGTCCGCCATGGTAGGACACTTTACCACGCCAGGCCAGTAGCACGTAGTCTGGAATCATTGCATAACAAAGCATGGCAGCGTATGGTCCCGGTGTTTGCTGGCATGCAGACAATATCCATTCCTTGTCTCTCTTTGTTATCCTCAGGAGAGTGATATCATTCACGGTCACCTGGTTGAAATGGGGTGATTTTATTAAGGGGACATTCAGAGGCGCCCGTTCCTGCTCTTCTGAACAGAAATGTTCCCCGCTGTTAACCATGCGGTGGAGGGGAGGGGTGAAGTGATCATCCCAGAGAATCGTGTGTGTGTGTGTGTGGGGGGTGTGGTTTACTTGTGTTTGTGCCGCATGTTAACCGGGAAACTGCAGCCCCCTCCTTTTACATTGAAACCCCATTTTAAATGGACAACCCAATTCATCCTTGAGATGGGAAATGCGCTGCATTTGCAACCTTTCCCGCATGTTAAGAAGGTTAAATAAGCCAAAACACTGTGGCCTACGATGGCTGCCTGCAAGCCGAAATATGCGACCTTGTAATGAAAGAGTGTACCCATTGTTCCCTAAAATGTGTCTTTTTTAACCACCTCTCCCTTCTCCTCCACCAGCTGCAAATGTTTCTCCTTCGCAGAGGCTCGTGAACATTAGAAAGAGAAAACGTAAGACGAGGGACGAGATGTTCACGGAGCTGCAGATGTCCTCCCACGCTGATAGAGCACAGCAGAATGCGTGGAGGCAGTCAATGTCGGAGATGAGAAAAGTCCAACATGAACGAGAGGAGAGGTGGCGGGCTGAAGACGATAGGTGGCGTCAGCTTGCAGACAGACGGCAAGAGGCAATGCTCCGTCTGCTGGAGCATCAAAGTGATATGCTCGAGCGTATGGTTGAGTTGCAGGAAAGGCAGCAGGAGCAGAGACCGCCGCTACAGCCCCTGTGTAACCAACAGCCCTCCTCCCCAAGTTCCATAGCCTCGTCACCCAGACGCCCAAGAACACGGTGGGGGGGGCCTCCGTCCACCCAGTCACTCCACCCCAGATGATCGCCCAAGCATCAGAAGGCTGGGCTTCAATAAGAGTTAAAGTTTTAAAATGCAGTGTGTCCTTTTCCATCCCTCCTCCCCCACCCATCCCTGCTACCTTGGCAATTATCCCCCTACCTCTGTAAGGAACTAATAAAGAATGCATGAATGTGAAAAAACAATGACTTTATTGCCTCTGCAAGCGGGAGGGGAGGGGAGGGTGGGGTGGGGTGGTTGGTTTACAGGGAAGTAGAGTGAACCGGGTCGGGGGGGGGGGTTGGAGGGTTCATCAAGGAGAAACAAACAGAAGTTTCACACAGTAGCCTGGCCAGTCACAAAACTCGTTTTCAAAGCTTCTCTGATGCGCACCGCGCCCTGCTGTGCTCCTCTAACCGCCCTGGTGTCTGGCTGCGCGTAATCAGCGGCCAGGCGAGTTGCCTCAACCTCCCACCCCGCCATAAATGTCTCCCCCTTACTCTCACAGATATTGTGGAGCGCACAGCAAGCAGCAATAACAATGGGGATATTCTTTTCGCTGAGGTCTGAGCGAGTCAGTAAGCTGCGCCAGCGCGCTTTTAAACGTCCAAATGCACATTCCACCACCATTCGGCACTTGCTCAGCCTGTAGTTGAACAGGTCCTGACTCCTGTCCAGGCTGCCTGTGTATGGCTTCATGAGCCATGGCATTAAGGGGTAGGCTGGGTCCCCAAGGATCACGATAGGCATTTCAACATCCCCAATGGTCACTTTCTGGTCCGGGAAGAAAGTCCCTTCCTCCAGCTTTCGAAACAGAGCAGAGTTCCTGAAGACGCGAGCATCATGTACCTTTCCCGGCCATCCCACGTTGATGTTGGTGAAACGTCCCTTGTGATCCACCAGGGCTTGCAGCAGCATTGAAAAGTACCCCTTGCGGTTTATGTAGTCGGTGGCTTGGTGCTCCGGTGACAAGATAGGGATATGGGTTCCGTCTATGGCCCCGCCACAGTTTGGGAATCCCATTTCAGCAAAACCATCCACTATTGACTGCACGTTGCCCAGAGTCACTACCCTTGCTATCACCAGGTCTTTCATTGCCCTGGCAAATTGGATCACAGCAGCCCCCACAGTAGATTTGCCCACTCCAAATTGATTCCCGACTGACCGGTAGCGGTCTGGCGTTGCAAGCTTCCACAGGGCTATTGCCACTCGCTTCTCAACTGTGAGGGCTGCTCTCATCTTGGTATCCTGGCGTTTCAGGGCAGGGGAAAGCAAGTCACAAAGTTCCATGAAAGTGCCCTTACGCATGCGAAAGTTTCGCAGCCACTGGGAATCGTCCCATACCTGCAGCACGATGCGGTCCCACCAGTCTGTGCTTGTTTCCCGGGCCCAGAATCGGCGTTCCACGGTATCAACCTGCCCCAGTAACACCATGATTTCCACATTGCTGGGGCCTGTGCCTTGTGAGAGGTCTATGGCCATGTCAATTTCCTCATCACTCTCGTCGCCGCGCTGCAATCGCCTCCTCGCCTGGTCCGGGTTTCGCCTTGGCATGTTCTGGCTCTGCATGTACTCCAGGACAATGCGCGTGGTGTTCATAGTGCTCATAATTGCCGCGGTGATCTGAGCGGGCTCCATGATCCCAGTGCTAGCTATGGCGCCTGGTCAGAAAAAAGGCGCGAAAGTAGTATCTGATGGACCAGGAGAAGGAGGGCGGGAGGGAGGGAGGGCCGAGTGACGACATGGCGTACAGGTACAGGAACAGGGAGAAACACAAACAACTGTCACACAGAATGGTCCCCCCAAAGATTAAACTGGAAACCCTGGGCTTAGCAGGCCGTTGATTTCACGGAGGAAGGGGAAGCAAATGAACACAGAACAAATCTATTTTTTACATCTTAAGGTGGCAGCCGACGCTGCAGCATGAGTGACAGCCATACCAGTATGACGATGACGGATACCAATCATAATATGCCATCATCTGCCAAAAGGCAAGGGGCTGCTGCTGTGTAGCAATGCAGCCCCACGTCTGCCAGCCCCACGTCCGCCAGCACCCAGCATCGCCCTCGGCCTCTTCTGGGTGCTTAGCAGACAATATTGGGCAATTGGCAGAAAATAGTATATTATGACTGGTAACCGTCATCATCGAAACAGTAGCATGTCTGCCCAGGTGGCCATGATTGACAGCCATACCAGTACGACGACGACGGGTACCAGTCATAATATACCATCGCCTGCAAGGGGCTGGTGCAATGCAGCACTACGGCTGCCAGCCCCACGGCTATCACTCATGCTACACCGTCTACCGCCAAAAGGCAGTTAGCAGCTGCTGCTGTGTAGCAATGCAGTCCCACGTCTGCCGGCACCCAGAGGACATATGGTGACGGTGAGCTCAGCTGAGCTGAGCGGGCTCCATGCTTGCCGTGGTATGTTGTCTGCACAGGTAACCCAGGTAAAAAGGCGCGAATCTATTGTCTGCCGTTGCTGTGACGAGGGGGGAGGGGCCTGACGACATGTACCCAGAACCGCCCGCGACACTGTTTTGCATCATCCGGGCATTGGGATCTCAACCCAGAATTCAAAGAAAAGGCGCGAACCGCTTCTCGGCTCGAGCTGTGGCGCAAACGTAGTATCTGACGGCCTAGGGGAAGGAGGGAGGGGGGCCGAGTGACGACATGGCGTACAGGCACAGGGAATTAAAATAAAGAACGGTGGCTGTGCATCAGGGAGAGACACAAACAACTGTCACAGACTGGTCCCCCCCAAAGATTAAACTGAAAACCCTGTTGACGGAGGGAGGGGGAAGCAAATGAATACAGAGAAAATCTATTTTTTACATCTTAAGACGACGGTGCAGCGTGACTGATAGCCCTCGGCATCTTTCTGGGTGCTTGGCAGCAAATACTGGGCGGTGTATGACGATGGTCTTCAGGCCTATTGCACGAGCTGCTGCTCAGGGAAGACTCTGCTAACGTGCGATGACCCGACTTGTAATAGGCCGGCTAACAGTCATAATACACCATTTACTGCCAAAAGGCAAGCCCCACGGCTGCCAGCACCCAGATCGCCGATGAAGGCTACCAGTCTACTGCACCGTCTACCGCCAAAAGGCAGTTAGCAGCTGCTGCTGTGTAGCAATGCAGTCCCACGTCTGCCGGCACCCAGAGGACATATGGTGATGGTGAGCTCAGCTGTGCTGAGCGGGCTCCATGTTGTCTGCACAGGTAACCCAGGTAACCCAGATAAAAAGGCGCGAATCTATTGTCTGCCGTTGCTGTGACGGGGGAGGGAGGGGCCTGACGACATGTACCCAGAACCGCCCGCGACACTGTTTTGCATCATCCGGGCATTGGGATCTCAACCCAGAATTCCAAGGGGCGGCAGAGACTGCGGGAACTGTGGGATAGCTGTGGGATAGCTACCCATAGTGCAATGCTCCGGAAGTCGACGCTAGCCTCGTACTGTGGACGCGGTCTGCCGACTAGAGCACCTAGAGCATTTTATTGTGTGGACATACACAATCGGCTGTATACAACCGATTTCAATAAAACCGGCTTCTATAAATTCGAACTAATTTCGTAGTGTAGACATACCCTAAGAGAAGGGAAGGTTTCTAAACTAGAGTATCCATGGGTATTTTAATTCCCACCCTGAACCAGATCTTGCACACTATCCTTTCCCACTCCCACCATTCCACAAAGTACTCTCCAAAATATTCACAAGACACTGCTGGCAGGACATTCTCATCCTTGGAACTCAAGCCCCAAACTTTAGTCCAACATGGGCAAAAACCATTATCCTTCAGTGCAGTCTCATCCTCAAAGTTTGGGGGCAGGGAGGGAATGTATATATAAGCGCAACCCACTACATTTTTAAATGGTTTGTTAGTTATTTCTGATTCCTGGGGAGGTTTGACTGCTGGATCTCTCTTACTGGAGGACTTATTTTTAAGGTCTTAAGGATTCCAAGAGCCTAGGATGTGTTTTTGCTTTTACAAAGCTAAATCTAAAGAGGGGAGAGGAGAGAAGGCAGTGTCCTTTATAAAGTAGTAGGTGCAGTGTGTTCCACTTATTACTGCAGTAAAATATCTTAACATTTTGATTTGACTGTTAAAAATTTGTCAGTTTAACATTACACTGATTTCCCCCCCCCCCCCAATTTAGTATAGCATGAAGTTTGATTTGAGGTACATTGCCTTTTATATACAATCTTAACCAAAATGCTTTCAAGTGCATTAGATACTGGGAGTGAGGTGATAGTTTACAAATACAGCAACTGTTTTATGCTCAAAGGCTTGTACACAATGTTTCATTAGACAGGTTTCGATTGAAAGATGGTGTTGGCCTGGAGAATGCTTATTCTTTACTTTTCAGAAAAATTGCAAGGATATTTGATATACTCCCTTGTAGCCTCAAGGGATTAAGATCTGAAAAAGAAAACGGTCTCTCTGACAGCATGATCGCAGCATACAAGAGAATATGACTTCGCATACAAATGAGCAAATACTCGAAATACAGGCTATACAGCCGAATAGTTTCCAGTAATGGGTTTTAAACACCAAACAGACTATGTACATTGACATGCTTGTCCAGATATCCTAGGCCCTGTGCTGCTATTTTGACTAGCTTCTGGGTAGTTTGGTTCAGCTCATTTGGGTTAGAAAGGTGCTGTCAATCACAGAGAAATGTACATTTCTCCCAGCAGGCTTTGTCCTTTACCATTGCAGCACAGCCTTGAAGCTCTACTGTGCAGATCTGTTGGAGTTTGGTTGATAGGCAGCAGCTACAAGTCAAAGGAGTCTCATCAACAGACCACCACCTCAGCGCCATTGCACCAGAAAGAGGAGCAGGAACAAGGAACAAAGGGTGGAATCCACAAAGAGTCTTAGGTGTTGCAATGCTCAGCATCACAGCACCTGGGGGCAGGAGGGGAGAAATCACAGGAACACCACTGTGATCTAGGCTCCCTATACAGTGAATGGGGAGAGAGGGGGGGTCTAAGAATGAGAGTCACAAAAGCCAGCATGCCAGTCAGGGAGCTCACTAACCTAGATAAGCGAATGGGAGATGTGGATAACCTGTCACACTCATGGAAGGTATTGAAGTCCAGGCTGCTGGAAGGCATCTTCCTTTGCTTTGCAATCCATGACTCAGAATCCCTCCCCCTGCCCCACAAACCTGGAGAGGCTGCTTAGGCCCCCAGGTGTTTCCCACAGGAATTGGGCAGCTGGCTTTCATCACATCCCAATTAGTCAAGCAAAATCCTACCCCTTTGCAAGCCTTTGACCTGGTAGTGGACTAGCCAATGCATCTTCACTGCCTTCTCATCAAAGGAATCGGGTCTGCTCAGCTGTGGTCATGAGCCTTGCACAGCTAACAATTTCTTGAGCTCAGGTGATGGCCTGCAGGATGATCTAAGTCCTACTCCCTGTAGGCTTCAGGGTGCACTAAAGTGGGTGCAGATTTCATAGAATATCAGGGTTGAAAGGAACCTCAGGAGGTCATGTAGTCCAACCCCCTCCTCAGAGTAGGACCAATCCCCAGACAGATTTTTGCCCCAGATCCCTAAATGGCCCCCTCAGGGATTGAACTCACAACCCTGGGTTTAATAGGCCAATGCTCAAACCACTGAGCTATCCCTCCCTGCAGTAGAATTAGTGGTTAAGACTTGTTACAGTAGATCATGCTTTAGACATGTTTGGGTTTTTTAAAACTAAGACAGCAGATTTATTTCACAGACACAGACCAGGATTTTCAAAGGGGCTTAGTGAAGCTAGTGCCCAATTCCCATTGAAATCCAATGAGAGTTCAGTACTTACTTCCCTTAAGTGTCTTTGAAAATTCCAGCCCCAATGCCTAGCAGAGATTTCCAGGAAAGACCACTTATTAGCAAAAAGAACAGGAGTACTTGTGGCACCTTAGAGGCTAACAAATTTATTTGAGCATCTCTAAGGTGCCACAAGTACTCCTGTTCTTTTTGCGGATACAGACTAACATGGCTGCTACTCTGAAGCCACTTATTAGCAGCGACTTTCTGCCGTGCCTACTGTAGCCCTGATGATAGAGAATTACATTTATGTGCCACTTTTCACCTATGAATAGCTGGTGGCAAGTTTCATCTTTGCAGAGGATATTTTATAATGAGAAGCAGTTGGCATGTTTACTGTTACTTCAATTGTGTGGGTGCCAAGTTATAAAATATGCTACATAAAATAAGATTAATCTTAAAATAGGGTCCCTTTAACATTTAAAGAAAAAATGTATTATCGCACTAACATCTTCAATTATTTAAGTCTAAATAATTTTAAAATGCATTCTATGCAAGAAGCATTCAAATGTATTTTGCAGAATCTTAGTTAATTCGAACAGTAAAACTGATTAGCCAATTTCAGGTGACTTGTACGGTCTCATGCAGTAACATAACCTGTATGTTACAAACACTGCTGAGACATGATTACTTGATTTTTAAATAATCCCACTTTCTACTGGAGCATTCTGATCTGGATGGCGATCAGTCTTGGATGGTTTAGCCACAACAAATCTTGCCTCCTGGCAGGGGGTTAGACTAGATGACCCTTGTGATCCTTTCTAATTCTATGATCCTGTAAACACGTCTGCACATGCATCACCCGATTGACAAAAACAATCCCATGGATTTTAATGGGACTAATGTAAATGTTCACAGGATTGAGGCCATAGGAGGGGTTCTCTAGGTCAGCAGTTCTCAAACGTCATTGCACAACCCCCTTCTGACAACAAAAACTACTACAGAACCCCAGATGAGGAAGTAAAGTCTGAACTTACCCGAGCTTGGTTGCCGGGGTGGGGGAGAGGCGTCAAAGCCAAAGCCCCAGGGCTTCTGCCCCAGACAAGGGGCCTATGATCTGAGCCCCACTGCCCAGGGCTAACGTCCTCAGGCTTTGGCTCTGGGCGGTGGGGCTTGGGCCCTGTGCTCCAGTAAGTCTAAGCCAGCCCTGACAACCCTATTAAAATGGGGCTGCAACCCACTTTGGGGTCCTGACAGTTTGAAAACTGCTGCTCTAGATCTTACATTTTACAAAATTCTGCATCAGAGGCCAATGCAACAATGACCGTGGCATTTTAAATAGAAGATTAGCACATTTTATATTTAGGTGATCTTCAGAATTAGGGATTGTTCACACAGGAAAGTTGGACTGGTACAAGTGAAAGTGTGAATTTTGACCAGTGTCATTATACTGATCTAACTCACCATGTAGACACACTTATTTTGGAATAAGAAGAGTTCGTGTTGTCTTGAATGGCGTTTAACTAAACTGAAAAAGCCACTCTTATTGTGGGATAAGAGTTACAAGAGCTATTGGTTAGTAGTTGCCAATTTTTACTCAAGCTTTGGGTCACTTATGTATATGAAAATACTGATTATGCTAAGCAAAGCCAATACGTTTTTAGGTAGATATGATTAAGTTCACATATGTGTAAATGGGAGGCTATTAAAATAAGGTAATACAATTGAAGATGCACACATGTATTGTTAATGTCCCGTTCATTAAATAAGCCACAGCATTAAACTTTCAACAGTCTTACTTTTTTTCCTATCTATTGCTTTTTTCTGTCCTCCCTCAAGTGGGAAGCAGGCATTTATTTAGTACTATAGCTACTCTCAGACTGAAAAAGTGGGTTAAATACTCTATCAAAAGTAGATAGGAGCTGGACAGATTCTGGTTTCAGATCAGGATCTTCCCCCCTCCCTTAAATTGATTAAGGATTTAAAATACCATTAGATGAACTAAAAATCCTACAATTAATCTATACTTAAACATTCTTTACCTGCAAGTAGAGCTTCAAAAAAAAAAAAAAAAAAATTAAACATCTAAAGAGACTTTTTAAAGTTACATACAGCATTTAAGTGATAAAATACAACAGAAGCTAGCGGTCTGTTAGTAGTATAACTTAACTGATAAAGCAAAAAAGCACTCTTTGTCCTTTAAAATAGTCACAGTACATGAAAATAAAAGTTAATAATGATGTCAGGTGGGGGAAGAGAAGAAAGGAGACTACTTACATCTATATACATTCAAACTCTCTTAAAAAGAAGAACTTATGAAAGTACATCTTAAAACTTCATACCCCTTCCCAAGGCAGCAGACAAACAGTTACAATCCTTCCTCAGAAGATCATAACTTTGAACAGCATCAAGAACAAACTTTTAAAAAAAATTACCCTTTACTGCTTTGAAGACCAAGCCTACTCCCCAGTTTATCAGTCAGAATCAGTGACCACTGAAGCACAGCTTCTATTTGTAATCACTGTGATAATTCCAGTTGTTACAATTGGAATGACCCATATCAGCTACTATTGTAGGCACCTGTAGTATTATGTTGCAATCCCAGTTGTTCATAAAAAAATCTTACAACAAACTGGATATTAGTATTAGTTTAAAATGTATAAATTGAGCTAGAAAGTTAAAACCCAAAAGGTGATGGTTCCATTACCAGGCCTGACTGATATTATAGAAACAACTTTCCAATGATAGCTTGTGTCCTGCTATGAGTCAAAATTGCTTTTTTAGTTCTAATTGAATAATTTGTGTTATATATGGCAAATTACCAAACATGGTAGTGATAGAGGCTTTTTACATAAAATTATGCTCTATACTATTACAGGTGATCTCAATGTCTGATGAGGTATGCCTGTGAATCACTCTTCAATTACACAATCTGGAGTTATGTTGTTGAGTGCAAATACGTGAACTTCTGTGTTTAGTGACTTTATAAAAAGAACTTATTTGTGAAGATGCTGGTAATCCTATTTCATAGAATGTCAGAAGATAATAAAATGAGAAAATGCTTTGAGAATGACTAGGAAATATAAAGCAAACGATGATGATACTTTAAAGCTCGCAAAGCCCTTTACAAACACTAATTAAAGCTTCCTGTATCACCTCCCTAGGTGAATACCATTAACAGTTAAATGAATTGCTGTAGGGAGAAGATAAAGGTGACTTGCATGGGGACAAAATGGGTCCCCGTTTTTAGTTGTCTCTTTGTGAGAAGTAAAGGAGGCCTAGAGGGGTTTTTTAAATAGTATTAATACACAAGTACAGTAATATCTTAGTATTTGGGAAAAAGAATGAGGAGTACTTGTGGTACCTTAGAGACTAACAAATCTATTTGGGCATAAGCTTTTGTGGGCTATTTGGGGTAGCTAATGAGAAAAATAGGTCAGACTAGCTATCTCTAGAGCAAAGGGTGAATAGCTGATATATATTAGACACTGGTGTATTTTATGGATCTAGTTTAGGAGGAAAAGTAAATTTCCATGTGTGGTGTGACAGTGATGGTTGTTTGAAGCTGGTGATGTTGACGAATACCTTAGCAGCCCATTTCCAGACTTTCTGATATTTGCTTTATAATTTTGAAACTCTACAAAGTGTTTCTGTGAAGGTTTTAAAAACGTAGTTCATAGAATTAAAGGCCAGAAAAGACCATTATGATCATCTAGTTTGACCTCCTGTATAATACAGGCCCATTAAACTTCATCCAGTTATCCCTGTATTGAGAGTAATAACTTACATTTGACTAATGCATAATTCCTATGTGGTTCAAGCATCTCTTTCAGAAAGGTGTCCAGTCTTGATTCATCTCAAGACTGTAATCCCATGAGACTCCCCTAATAGTGCATGGGAAAATAAGTAAGAATGGTAATGTATTTAGCTGTCTTTAATGCACTACGTATTTTGACCTCTCAGAAAAACTAGTCATGGCATCAGTGTTTGCTCTTTATTTTAACCTGTCTATCTATTCTGTCTTTCTCAGCTAGATACAAGGAGCTGGACTCAGCACAATGTGACCAGCCAGATCTCTGCTGACCACTGGCATGTGTTCCATAGACCAGCAATGGCCTGCAGTCCACAGCTGGGCTATCTGTCTGCTGATCTTGTTCTGGAGATATAAATCCAAAAAGCATTAGGAAAATCTTTGAAAAGAGAAGGGAGGGGCTGTGGGTCCTGCACAGAGTCTCATGGGTACTTGGGTCATAATTGGGTTCCCTGGGGATGGAAGGGGTGGGGGCTAGGGATCACATAGTCTTAAGGGGACATGGCCCCAGGGGTGCAAGGGACAGGCATTGGGGTCGAGGGATCTCACATAGAGTTTCAGGGGAACAAGATCCCCAGCAGGGCTCCCCACAGTAAAAGATGTAATGCTGGCAGACCAGGTGCTAGCTCATGCCAAGGACCCCAGGCCTTTGTGGAACAGTGACACATACATAGCTGGAACCACTCTGACCAGTGTGTCGGTATTGTTACGATAAGTATTAGAATTATAAAAATATGCTTAGTGTTTAGATTTTATTGAATGCTTATAAATTGCTGCACACATTAATCTCACTTATAACATCTGTATCCCACACTGTAAGGTAATGTTTAAGCCTCTGTGACTGTGTAAACCACCAGACAGGAAAGAGACATGAATTAGTGTAAAGTGCTGATCTCCAACCAAAGGTGTTATGTCCTGCTCCCCGCTCCTTTGACACCAGCTGTGGAAGACTTTGCTGTTTGCTCTTCCCTTCCCTCCCCAAATGGAGAGGAGTCTGCAAATGGATTCCTTCCATCCGCTGAGTTTGCAGGGGTGGGGGAGAAGGGAATGAAAGGCCCTACCAAGGAGGAACTGTATCTTTATGCTGCTTGGAATTGCTGTGGCAAGTATTATTAATCATAAGCAAAAGATCCCCTGGTTAGCTCTAAAGAACATATAGAGTTTGCTTATTAGAGAAACTTAGGGTTACCATATTTCAGCAAGCAAAAAAGAGGATGGGAGGAGCCCCGCCCTAGCCCCTCCCACTTCCCGCCCCCCCAGAACCCCCAACCCTCCCCCCGTTCCTTGTCCCTGACTGCCCCCTCCTGGGACCCCTGCCCCTAACTGCCCCCCAGGACTCCACTCCCTATCTAAGCCTCCCTGCCTCTTGTCCCCTG
>NC_048304.1:123184996-123239721 GCF_013100865.1 Trachemys scripta elegans | reverse complement strand
CACGGGCTGGGGGCTATGGTGGGGAGGGGCCAGGCCACACGGGCTGGGGGCTATGGGGGGGGCAGGGCCAGGCCTCACGGGCAGAGGGGGGGAGGGGCAGGGCCAGGCCTCACGGGCTGGGGGCTGTGGGGGAGGGGCCGCAGGTCACACTCGAGGGCGGGCCGGGCCGGGCCAGCTGTCACCGTCTCGAGGCCTTGGCCCAGAGGCCGCAGGGCCAGGTCAGGCGCACGGGCCATAGAGAGGGAGAGCGGCCCGGCTAGAAGGGCCCCAGTCGAGACCCCGCCCCATTCCGAATCCGGATCTCTGCGGTTTGCGGCGTTAGGGGCGTGGCTAGGTAAATTAGGCATGCTGCTTTCTGACTGGCTCGTCGCTATGTCATTCAGCTGAGAGACCCCCCCCACCTTCAGAAACAGCGCTCGCCCAAATGGCCGGAAGGGCGGGGGGGCTGGCTGGCTTCGTCTGCCCGGAGGGAAGATGGCCTCCGCGGGCTCCGCCCCAGGTCCGGTGGGTCTCCCCGCCCCCTTCAGGCAGCGTGGGCGGGGCCGAGCGCCCGGGGTGGCGGCAGTTCAGTGCGCACGCGCGCGCGCCTGGTGCTGAGGGGGAAGAAGCAGGGCTGGGAGCCGAGGCAGGTAGGAGGCGCCGCGCGCGCTCTCGGGGGGCGCACGGGGCGGGGCCTGAGCGCTCCCCCCTCCCCCCGGGGAGGTGTGGGGGATGGGTGCCCGGTTCTAACGCTCGCTCCCGGGGAGAGCCCTGTGGGGGCGGGAGCTGTCCTCCCCCCCCCCGCCGGTGCCTCCTCGCTGTGTCTCTGCCGTGCCAGGGCCGGGGGTCCCTCCCAGGGCTCCGTGCCAGGGCCGGGGGTGTCTCCCCCACCCGTCATTGGGGTCTGTCCTGGGTACAGTGCTGTGGGGGTGGGGTTCTATCCCCTCCCCCATCATAGGGTCTGTCCTGTGGGGGGGAGTAGGGTCTCTATCCCCATTCCTCTCTACAGGGTCTGGCCTGGGTGGAGGTGGGGGGATCTCTGCCCCCCATCATAGGGGTCTGTACTGTGTGTGAGGGGGGGTTTCTATCCCCATTCCTCTCTACAGGGTCTGGCCTGGGTGGAGGTGGGGGGATCTCTGCCCCCCATCATAGGGGTCTGTACTGTGTGTGAGGGGGGGTTTCTATCCCCATTCCTCTATAGGGGTCTGACTGGGTAGAGGTGGGGAGGTCTCTGCCCCCCCATTATAGGGGTCCATCCCAGGTAGAGCGACATCGGCATCCATCCCATGCAGAGCACTGTCGGATGTCTCCCCTCACCACCCATTCAGGGCCGGTGCCTGCAGGGTGGGGAGTACCTGTAGCAGGGCTCCCTGGCCTCCATAGCTGGTTCTGTGTCTCAGTCTCCATCCCTTGCTGGGACTGTTATGTAAACAGCTGAGCCCAGAGTCGTGGTGCCTCATCCCTCGTATTCCTATCTGTTTTACTATCTGAGAGATGAGGTGGGGGAGGTAATATCTGTTGTTGGACCAACTTCTGCTGGAGTGTTTGAGCTTCACAGAGCTCCTCTTCACGTCTGGAGAAGGAAACCAAAGTGGTCAAGCTAAATTGAAGGTGGGACAGATTGTTAAGCATAAGAGGTTCGTGTATGTTGTAGGAGACCACTTAAAATGAAGTGGGCAACTTTTTGTTTTGTTTTATTATATATTTATTATTCCATGACCACCCAGGAAATCTTAAAAATCTAGCCAACTAGTGAAGGATTCCTCTCTCCCTCCCCTGCATGGAAGATACAGTCTGGTAGCAGTTTCCATTGTAATTTGCACTTCTCTAGTGACTTTTATCTGAACACCTCAAAGCATTTCACAAACACAAATTACATCTCCTATCCCTGGGGAGGTGTAGGTGTGTGTTATCCTCATTTCACAGATCAGGAAATGGAGGCATGGAGTAGGGAAGTGACTTGACAAAGATCACACAAGAAGTCAGTGGTGAAGCTTGCGACTAGAACCCAGGAGTCCTGCTTCTCCATCCCCTACTCTAGTCACTAATCTCTTCTCAAAATTCAGTTTCAAGGGTGTCTAAGTGACCAGGTGAAAACTTGATTTGAACTAGGACTTCAAGTGGAGATGCTGTCACCACTTCTTGAACCATCCCCCTTTGTGACAAAGCAAACAATTCCTGTATCCAGATGCTGCACAAATAGTGTGAGTGGGTAAAAGAACTTGCATTGTTCAGAATTTTGAAGTTCTTTCTTGCATGGGGAAATGCTCATAACAGTGTAGGTAAATCTGCTTAAAGTGGTCCAGTGGTATCTTTCAGGATTGAAACATTACAAAGGTTCCTGACTGCCTCAGTTTTGGGCCCTGTGACAGGTTTCAATAAGCCTTTCAGGAAACACCTTATGATCTGGTGATTGAAACCCCAGGGTGGGAGAGAGGGAATAACTGCAGTTTTCAAAAGATTGTAAGCAAAACCAAAAAACCCCTCACTGACCAGTCCATACTGAAACGAGTTCTGTGGGAAAATCCTGCTCCGATACCATGATGATGAGTGAAGAAGAAATACCTAGACAGAGACGTTCTCTTTAACAGCATGAAAAGTGGCACCAATGCTTCTCAGCTTGCTGTACGCTTCCTACTAATGCTAATGAGAATAATGGGCAGGTACTGAAGTGCTATACCTCCAGGATTTCAGCACAGGAGTAGTTGGTGTATTTTTTAAACTTGAACACAAAAAACAAAATGAAAGTCATGTTAACTAGCTGGCTTGTGAGTGAACCTGTCAACTTGATGTTTTATTCAGGTTCTTATACCACCCTTATCACTAGTATCTGAGCCAGGAGACTAATATCTGTCAGGTTTGGTTCAGTCTCTTTCTCGTCCTCTCTGTAAGGAAGAATTTTGTGTGCAGTTATGTCTCCGTAGAGGGTTGTTTTAATATATTTTTAACATGTACACATTGCTGTGTGTTTGCTAGAGAAGGCAGTTGGAAGACAAGCACCTTGCATTTGCAGCAGAAGGCGGAGCTTGTGATGGTCATTAGTTCCTGGGGGGGTTGTCCTGCTGTCTGGGATAGGCCCCCAAGAAATCTCAGACTTTTTCACAGATGAGCTTTACCCTTCTGGTAAAAAGTTCCATTCTGCCTGAGGAGCAAATCGTTAATAGAAGGATCTTCATGAGGCAGTTTTTTAGATATGCTGGGCCCAGGCCACTGAGTGATTTGAAGATAGACTGAGATATGGGACTCTGTGCCATAAACTCATCTTTAAAGGCACGCCGTCAACGTCAGTCTTTTGATACCAATTACTCTTTTAAAATGAGTTTTTCCCCTGTTCTCTCACTGAGAAGTTGCAATCAGTTTCTCCTTTGCTAATTGATTACACAGGGAAACAGTGAAACTGACTATGCACCAACTGCTGTTAAATGTACACAGTAAACAAACTGGATCCTAGGAAGCTCTTGCTGCTTTATTTTAGAAAGTCTAGTTGTTGTAATAACAGGAGGTACAAAAGTCAAACAGAAATGGCTTTCAAGATGACTGTGTCCCTTTAAGCTTCCCAGTATTACAGTACCTCGTGTGTTCCTCAAATAGTGAGTTAATTTTGTATTACATAGGCACACCTGGATGTGTTAAAGACATTCCCAGTATTACAGTACCTCGTGTGTTCCTCAAATAGTGAGTTAATTTTGTATTACATAGGCACACCTGGATGTGTTAAAGACATTCTCAAACCCTTGGTTGTGGCTGTCAAAATAAGCTTCGTTGTTTGCAGTGTTGTAGCTGTGTTGGTCTCAGGATACAAGAGAGACAAGGTGGGTGAGGTAACATCGTTTAGTGGACCAACTTCTGCTGGTGAAAGAAACAAGCCTTTGAACGCCACAGAGCTCTTCTTTGGGTCTGAATGTCTGTCAGCTTCTTCAGGCCTAAAGAAGAGCTCTGGGGATCTCAAAATCTTGTCCCTTTCACCACAGAAGTTGGTCCAGTAAAAGATATTACCTCACCTGCTCTGTCTCTGATAGAAGATTCATACATTTACAGAATTTAGAGCCAGACTGGACTGTTAGATTATCCAGTCTGACCTGTATATCACAGGTCATTAAAGGTTAACTGAGTGAAATGTATTGAGCCCAATAATTTGTTTGGCTAAAGCGAATCTTCCAGAAAGACTCCATCTTGATATGAAGATATCAAGAGATGAGAATTCACCACTTCCCTTGGTAGTTTGTTCCAAAGCTTAATCACTTTCACTGTTTAAAAACTTGTGCCTTGTTTCTAATTTGAAAATTTCTGGTGCCAGTTTCCAGCCACTTGTTCTTGTTATGCCTTTCTTTGCCAGATTTCTCTGCATTAGCAGCACCTGTTTTTTTTTCTCCCCATGACGCTACCGATATACTATAATCAAGGCAGTGCTCAATCTTACTCAATCTTTTTGATAACCTAAACAGATCAGGATCTTTAAATTACTCACTGCAAGACATTTTCTCCAGCCGTTGAATCATTTTTGACTCGTCCACATCCTGTCCAGTTTTTCAACATCCTTTTTAAAACATGGCCAAGTACTGATTCTCGTGGAACATCACTAGAAACCCACCCATTCAATGCGGATTCTATATTGACATCTACTTTTTGAGATCTCTCAGTTAGTCAGTTCTTAATCCATTTAACATGTGCTTTTTGTCATGTAGTACTAATTTTAATCAAACTGTTGTGTGGTGCGAAGTCAAATGCCTTACAAAAATCTAAGTATTTTGTATCTAGGCAGTTACCTTTATCAATCAAACTTGTGATCTCTTCAAATAATGAAATGGGTTTGTTTGACAAGCCCTCTTTTCCATAAAACCATGTTAATGCAGAGCATCAACTAATACAAATCATGTGAATTATATAATCTGTGTAGCACAAAGTTATATTTGCGTATATACACCAATGAACGTCATTAAGGGTGTGAACCAGTTTGACCAAAGCACAATTGCAAAGTTATAAAAGGAAGGAGATGTTCAATTTCCTCCAATATCTGGGTGTCATATGACTGGCTAAATAAACCAGCTGGGTGCCTCCCTGTTGTGCTTAACAATTAAAGTGCATGTGATATGTTTCCTTATTTGTGGTGTTCCTTGTCTGAGCCAGTTGGTATCACATTATTGCACACACATTCCATTGCTTTATAAAAATATAATTACAGTACGAATTCATTTTCTGAGAGTTTGTTAGTATTGTCAATTGGTATCCCATCAGTACTTTTCTGTAAAATCTACCTGCGTTAGCAATGACTGCCCAATGGACTCTTGAAGAAACATAGAGGAGTTAAGATTTCTCAGATGACTTGCAACTGAATCCACAATCCTAGCACTTGACCCCTAGTGCCCCCTTGAGAACAATTAGAAACTCTGCAACAGCTTTATCCATCCATCCCACGGGCTCATGAAGATTAAGAATAAGGTATTGGGTTTTGTGGAAGATGGACCAGACTGTCTTGGAGTTTCATTTTGCTCTGGGGGTAGTGCTTGAGGGAAAGAGCTAAGGTTGTTTGGGTGAAGTTAACTATTAAATGTGGTGGGTTTTTTGTAAAGGAGGAACTTTGCTGTGGACTTCTCGGGGGATTTTAACCTTGTACCTTTCTCACAAGAAGGGAGAACAAATTCAAGGCTTTTTTGACTGATGTGATTGATTCTTTCAACCTTAATGCAGAATTTAAAGGTTTGGGGTTTTTTGCCTAGAAATCTCTGTAGATTTTAGAAAAGGTATAAACTGCTGCTCAGTGAAGAATAAGTAATTTAATACCATAAAGGTAAATTTATAGTAAAAGGTGAAAATTGCCCTTTGTGGAGAGCTTGTATGAAGCCTTCCATGCTCTGGAGAGTGCCAAGGTAACGATGTGTGGGGTAGGAAGGGGATGTATGGAATGGTTGTTACCTGTTCGCGCTCCAGCTGTGACCGGCTAGAAAACTAGGCCAGATGTTGCAGGAATCCTAAAATGCAATGTCAGCTACAATCTGCTAACATCCTTTGTAACAAAGGCAGTGCCTTCCAGGTGTCTTATGTATGAACATCACCTTCTTCGAGAGTAGACTGTAACTGGCAGGAGTGAAGCATATGTACTAAATGCAAACTTTGCAAAAGCTAAAGTTTCTGAAACTGCTGTGTATATTGCTTTTTAACTTAAAATTCCAGCTCGGCAGTTGTGCTTATGAGATTCAGAATAACCAACTGACAGATATATCTCTCTTGAAACTCTTGTGGCCCTTATTTCTTGATGCTGAATATTGAAAAGTCCTGAAATATGTCACACGAAACTTTACCCAACTTTAAAAATAGCAGCGTGGCAAATTTAACCATAGTGCTCTTACGGCTCTCGGAGCACAATTACGTTCTTTACATGCAAGTTCTTTATAATTTTATTCCTTTCATCCACACGTTTACAAATGGAAAAAATGAATGACCTCACGACTACCCAAACAAACTTTAATTGCTTACAGATGTCAATGCTTTAACCTTCTGTGAGAGATTATACATCTGTGGTGGAGTCACAGGGAAAAAGAGTAAAAGAAACTTTGCTTACTTAAATCAACAGTATGGTATGTAAATGGCAAAATGGAATGTCTGTGGAAGCTCCGGTAGCTCTGTGGCCTTTACGAATTCAGGGCAATGTACAGTGTTAGATTGACTGTCTGATACAGGCTTTGGGTCAGGGCTTCACTTCTCAAGATAGGCAGTTCTGTTAGTGCTTGTGAAAGATGCTGACAGCACTGGAGACTTTAAGTCCTCTGTTTTCTCACTAAATGTTTATGATTTAGTACTGCCTTATATTGAGTCAAAATAGTAGGGAGATTTTCTAGTCTGGGAATACTTGGGAGTAAAACTTAGAACGGTGGACAGCATCTTTTTGAGCTCAGTGGGGATATCCGGCATAGCCGGAGAAAATAGCTCTGATGCTATGCTTGCACTGGTAAATCAGGAATAACTAGAGTGACTTCAGTGGAAACTTGAGAAACAAGCACAGTGTGTTTTTGTTTTTTTTACTCTGCACACCATAGCAGCATGTTTTCCCTCCAGATTCTCTCCTCTTACATTTGACAAACTATTTCTCTTTCATTACTCCTGAGGGAATTCTGCGCCAAAAATTTAAAAATTCTGCACACAATATTTTAAAATTCTGCAGATTTTGTCAATAAATATATGTGGAGGCTCCAGCATGGCAGTGGGAAGCACAGGCCACTGTCTGCACAGAGGTGGAGATCACCCTGCAGCCCCCACCCCGTGGCAGACTCAGCAGTGAGGCTTCACACACCACAAAGGCCAGACCTGCCTGGTCCATGCCAGGCACACTAGATGTAGACAGGCAGGCTCAGCCCAGCAGGATCCAAGTGTGGAGGGGCTTATTGTGGGGTAATAGGGTTTGTGTGGGGCAATCTGGTTGCAGGCAGCTTGGTGTGTGTGTGTGTGTGAGGGGGGTGTCCAGGAGGGATCTGGATGAACAAGGGCTCATTGGTAGGGGGGTTCTGGGTGCAGAGGCAATGGGACTCTGCAGGGGGGTCCAAGTGAAGGTGGTTGGGGCTCAGCGGGGGGGTCTGGGTGTGGAGGGCTCAGCGGGGTGAGAGCCCGGGTGATGGCTAAATGGGGTGCTGGTTTGGTGGGGTTCAGTGGGGCGGGGGGGGTCTGGGTGCAAAGGGCTAGTCAGGGTGGTCCAGGTGCAGATGGGATAGGGCTTGTTGAGGTGGGAGTTCAAGTGCTGTGGGGTGGTCTGGATGCGGTGGGGGGGAGTCCAGATGCAGGGGTGTGTGGGTGCAGAGGGCTCCAGATTCAGATGGTGAGGCTTGTTGTGATGTGGCTTTGGGTTCAGGGGGCTCAGTGGGAGGGTTCTGAGTGCCTGGAGTAAGGCTTGGCGGGGCAATCTGGGTATGAAGTGGATCCGGATGCACAGGGGTTGGGCAGACGGAGGAGCAGCTCCACGTACAGTGACTCCTTTCCCCCCCCCCCCATGGCAGAGTAGCAATGGAGACAGGAAGGAGGGTGGTGCGAAGCTTCCTGTGGCTGAAGAGGTTTCGATGGGGAGGGGGGGGTCTGACCCAGCCCTGGCCGCCCCTTGCAGGGGAAGAGGAAGTCCCATCTTCCCCAGCCCTGCTGTGACTAGCAGCTGAGCCTGGCACAGGGTAGGAGCCACTGGCTGGGGTGTCCCCAGTCCCTCCTCCCCCCCCCCCCCGCAGTGATTTACCGCTTTGCTTGCTGCTCCGGATGCCTGAAACAACGCACCCACGCTGCTGGGGAGCGTTTTCTGGCTTCCCTTTGTTTCCCCATCACAGAGTCATTTTTCTGTGGGGAAGCAAAGAAATCTGCGGGGGATATGAATTCTGCGCAGAATTCGCCCAGGAGTACTTTCATGAGAGAGTTGTATCTTACATGGCTGTCTTCTGCTTGCTTCTGTTGTGCAGCAGCAGACAGGTTGATATTACAGATCTTTAACTGCTGCAGAGCCAGCAGGGATCCTGGATGACTTCCTCTTTGATTTCTTAGCGAAAGTGCAGTGACTTGATTAAATGTAATCAAGAATATTCAGGATGCTCTCAGTGAAGGACACAGGAATTACCAGAGTAATGGTCCAGTAAGTCCAGTGCCCAGTGCCAGGGGTGAAATCTTGGCCCCATTGACTCTCATGGGCCAGCGTTTCACTCTAAATGTCTCAGCAGAAAGTGCAAAAGAAACCTCTGCAGTAGGGGGAATAATGGAATAACCCATCCACAGAGAGAGTGTCTTCCAAACTGCTGTTAGAAAGAGGGACTGATGGGATAGAAAGAAGTCCCGCTTTAGTTCATCTAATGTAACTGCAGAAGTTCTCCCTCTATGTATAACCGTGAAATCCTACTGTGCTTGTGGCCTCTATTTTCTTGAGTTCCGCGGGTTAATAGGTTCCATGTGTGTAGCTTGGGGGGCGGGAGGGAGGGGAAGAAAAGTTTTTTTGCTTAGTTTGAATGGTCTTGTTTTTTCAATCTCTTTGCATGTTTTTGTGTTGACGATAAAATGAAACATCCAATTTTATCTTCTCTGTTCTGTTCCTTATTTGATATATGTTAACCATGCCCCTGTTAATCATCTCTCCTCTAGACTAAACAGTCCTGATCTCTAGTCCATCCTCAGAAGTCACTCCAGATCTTCAGTCGCTTTTGTCACCATTCACTGGACCCCTTCTGTTTCTGCTAATCTCTTTTGACATAGGGTGACCTGAAATATGGATTCATAGAATCATAGAATATCAGAGTTGGAAGGGACCTCAAGAGGTCATCTAGTCCAACCCCCTGCTCAAAGCAGGACCAATTCCCAGCTAAATCATCCCAGCCAGGGCTTTGTCAAGCCGGGCCTTAAAAACCTCCAAGGAAGGAGACTCCACCACCTCCCTAGGTAACGCATTCCAGTGTTTCACCACCCTCCTAGTGAAATAGTTTTTCCTGATATCCAACCTGGACCTCCCCCACTGCAACTTGAGACCATTGCTCCTTGTTCTGTCATCTGCCACCACTGAGAACAGCCGAGCTCCATCCTCTTTGGAACCCCCCTTCAGGTAGTTGAAGGCTGCTATCAAATCCCCCCTCATTCTTCTCTTCTGGAGACTAAACAATCCCAGTTCTCTTAGCCTCTCCTCATAAGTCATGTGCTCCAGACCCCTAATCATTTTTGTTGCCCTCCGCTGGACTCTTTCCAATTTTTCCACATCCTTCTTGTAGTGTGGGGCCCAAAACTGGACACAGTATTCCAGATGAGGCCTCACCAATGTCGAATAAAGGGGAACGATCACGTTCCTCGATCTGCTGGCAATGCCCCTACTTATACAGCCCAAAATGCCGTTAGCCTTCTTGGCAACAAGAGCACACTGTTGACTCATATCCAGCTTCTCGTCCACTGTGACCCCTAGGTCCTTTTCAGCAGAACTGCTACCTAGCCATTCGGTCCCTAGTCTGTAGCAGTGCATGGGATTCTTCCGTCCTAAGTGCAGGACTCTGCACTTGTCCTTGTTGAACCTCATCAGGTTTTTTTCTGCCCAATCCTCTAATTTGTCTGATGACAGGCAAACCTTTGACTTTGGCATTATACATATTCAGTGTTTTCTGTGCTATTCTGTACGCATCCTAAAGTCAAGGTATGCCAATCAAAGGACAGCTAAATTATAGCTTTTAACCCTGTTATTTTAAAAACCACTTCCTTGATTACACAGGTAAAGCACATTGTGCTTTTAGGATATCAACGTATCCTCTTCTTTCAGATTACGTTTTTGGGAAAAACAGTGCTAGATTAAATGAGGCAATGTATGTTTTATCTGGATATAATTTGAGATGTCATACAATCTTTGAACCCTTGTTAATCCCCCCCCCCCAAAATTAAAAAAATCCCCACTTGAGGCTTGTCAGCATGTCTGTCTATAAATAAATGCTTATTATCTAGTGGAATGTCCTTCCAATATCTGTTTTCCTCTCTGGAGGTGCATTGGCTTTTTTTTATATCAATATTGTATATATCAATATATTGTTTTTTGGTGTCAATACAGAATTACAGCTTTTACTCCTAACACCTGATATGGACTATGTTGAAGTTAGAGCTAATTGCAAAACTGAGTGTTTGACTCCAAGTGGGATTTTAAACCTCTATGTAACAATGTAACTGGAATAAATGCTGCTTACGATGAATGAGTTAGAAGGAAGTGACTGAGCATTCCTTGGGCTGGGCAGATAGCTATTCTCACATTTGCAGTAAAGTACTTGCACTCCTGACTTCTGGTAAATGTTGAATGGGTCTGGAATTTTGCCATCAAGTTTCATCCTGGCCCTTGACTTTTTTTTTTTTTCCCCCTTCCTCCCTTAATCTAGGTAGGCTTGATGCAACTCCTAGTGAAGTCAACAGGAAGATACCAGACTCCAGTGGGAGTTGGCCTGGCCTTTAAAGCAGGGCCGCCCAGAGGATTCAGGGGGCCTGGGGCAAAGCGGGGGAGCTGCGGTGGTTGTACTCGCCCGGCGGCGGTCTGGGTCTTCGGCGTCACTGAAGGACCTGCCGCCAAAGACCCGGACCACCGCCGGGCCAGGGCTCACGGGGCATTTCAGCGGCGGGGGGCCCTTCAGTCACTCCACGTCTTCAGCAGCACTGAAGGACCCCCCGCCGCCGAAAAATGCCGAAGACCCGGACCACCGCTGAACCAGGGCTCGCGGGGCCCCTGCGAGGCCTGGGGCAAATTGCCCCCCCTGCCCCCCCCCCCCCCCCCCCAGCAGCCCTGTTTAAATGAGTTACTTTCACTGTTTATTAGGGGACTTCTTATGCTGCTAATATTACAGAATTGACAGTGCCTGTGTTTAGCTTAATCAAATGTGAGTTCTTTCTGTAAGTGCCATCAGGCAATCCCTGGGACTCAGCTTTTTGTGCTGAAGATGCAGTTCTCTCAACTATCAATATATTTAACTTCCTTTTGGAAGGGAATGAGACGTGCCAGTGGGTTTAGTTGTATCGCAGTAGTGACTAGAGGCCCTAATCAAGATTCAAGGCCCCATTGTGTGAGAAACAGAAACCTCTGTTTCCTACTTCTGGGGATCTGGATTCCAAAGTGGTTTGTCATGTAACATCGTGGTGTCTACTAGGTATTACAATGGTCTGGTATTGACTTTCCACATCACAAAACTACAATATAATTCAAATGAAGTAACGTCTGTCTGAGAGAGACCAGCTGCAGCAAGTCATGACTGAGGTGCTTTGTGAAAGAAGTGTGCATGTGTCAGGCTGTATCACACCTGCTTGAACGAGGGCTTATTCCTGCCGGTTTCCTGACATTTGTTTTTGAGTCCAAAATTCACCCTGGTAACTCTTCTCCTTCAATTTGCCTATCTAAAAATATCTGCGATTAGTTCTGTCTTCTGAAGACTGTTTCTGTATGCAACCATAAATCGTGTTTCCTCTTGTGTTCTTGCCTTAGAGTATGGAAATAGCTAATCTACTCTGTGCCAGACAACAAAGAGCATTAAAGTACAGTATATAAAACCTGTATGTATTCCTACTAGTAAACAGCTGAACCGCGGATAGCCCTTGATCTAGTCCAATAGTTTGGGCCAAATGATAACTCAGCTTAAGGGAACGGCTTTACCACAGCAGATGGCCTTTAGCCTTTTAAATCCCATTAAATCCACTTTTGAACAACTGAGCAAAGCAATCTAATTCTGACTTGATTTGTATTGGCTGGTAAAACTTACATTCCTGTGGGTGCGTTTTGTGGTTTGTTTGGTTTTTTAAAGAAATTGACTTAATTCTATAATCTTTTTTTCAACAGGAGGAACAATGGACTGGCTCCCAACAAAGAGTCAACAGATGCTGGGGGAAGGTGTCCCACCTGAAATGGAGATGATCTGGAAAGCTGAAGCACTCTGAATGAACCAACATGGGTTTGCGACTGTTGGGTTGTCTCTTTAATTTACCCACTGCTGTGATCTATGGGTCCCTGTCGCTCTTTGTTTCCATTTTGCACAATGTATTCCTCCTATACTACGTGGACACCTTTGTTTCTGTTTACAAGATTGATAAACTGTCCTTTTGGATTGGGGAGGTAAGTTTCTGAGACTTCTTTTTTCCTACCGTTCTCAAGATATGCAGTAGGATCTGAAACCAAAACATCATGTTAGAATATGGGAGAATAGTTTGGTAGCTCAATTGCTTTTTTGGCAGGAAGCGATAAAGGAGCTAGTAGTAGTGCGGCTAAATTGGGTGACCTAGCTCTTCTCACTCATACAAATATACAAAGCTAGTGAGTCGGGGGTCTAAACACCAGCAACTTACGTTTTAAAGAGTGCCTTTCCTCTTGGAGAATCCCAACGCATTTCAAACTACACACAGCAGCAATGAAGCACAGCATTGAATGAGTCTGAAAATCAGACGTCTTGAGTGCTTGTGTCTAGATTTAGGCACCCGGGTTTGAAAATGTTGGCCTCTGTGCATTATTCCATCACCTCCCAAAGCATGAGTTCAAACGTGACTTTGAGTCATGTATGAAAATGGGTGGTGTAACCCTATTTGCCAGTAGATATTTTTTATACAACATAAAGCCATTAAACAGTATGACTCTCAGCCTGGAAAGGCACAGTATGGCCACAGAAAGGGGGATTGCAGTATAGTGCCAAGGCAGATGTGTTATCACTATCCAGTACCAATTGGTTATTATCCCAAGGAATTGTAATGGGTCCCCATCTGGATGTTGGTTACCTCAGTAACAAGACTCGACTGCTGAAGTGATTCATTGTGGCTTGTCTCGCTATTGTCTCTCTCTTTTCTAGACCGTGTTTCTAATCTGGAACAGCCTCAATGACCCTCTCTTCGGCTGGTTGAGTGACCGGATATTTCTTAGCACACAACAGTAAGTTTGTGCCATTTGTATCCTCCGTTAAATGCTGAAAAGTTAATATCTTCAGAGTAGGCTGGAAAAGATTGTGAAAATGTCACCTGGAAAAGACTGATTGTTAGAAGAGGAATCTTACCTAGGTATGAAAATCTTAAACTCCCCTGCTCATGGTATCCTGAAAAGTTGGATGTTGCTGTTGTGGCTTCAGGGTGGGGTGCTGCTTGTCCACCATTTCAGTGTCTGGAATGTACGGAGGAGGAGGTCATCCACAGGTGTAGTTATACTAATGCCCCCAGGCAAGTCACCTTGCGGGACTGAGTCTGGAACTCTGGATCGAAAAGCACAAGCCTCTGCTGCTTAAGTCCCATTAAACTTGGCGTCAATAGCTGATGTACTAACCTCTCTACATGGTCCGTCACTAGAGAGAGACAGAGCTACGCTGTTCTAACCAGTTCAACAATCTGCATTGCCGCAGATTTACCGTGGGATTGTGACGCAGACAGTGCTGGCCTGCCAAGCCGGACTCTGTTCACTCCTGTGTGTTTGCTCATGTTCCTGGTGTTGGGGCCTGTTATCTCCTCACATTAGCAGAGCGAGACGGGAGCCGAACAAAGACACTTACTACCCTGACAAATGCAGTGTTGAGATCACTTGCGTTGCCCTCTGAGCCTTTCCTATAAGGGAATAGAGGGGGTGGCAGGGACACTTCCCAGGGATTGTGATCAAAGTTTTTCTCTTCTCTTGCAGGTCAGGGGTGGAGATCTCCTCACCAGAAGTCATTCTTAAGAGACTTAAGGCACTGAGCCGCAATGGGCCCCTTTTTGCCATCTCTTTCCTGGCTTTCTGGGTTTCATGGGCCCATCCAGGTCTACAGTTCCTCCTGTGCCTCTGCCTCTATGACAGCTTTCTTACCGTGGTGGATCTCAACCACAATGCCTTGCTCGCAGACCTTGCTGTTTCTGCAAAGGACAGGACTAGCCTCAATTTCTACTGCTCGCTTTTTAGTGCCATCGGTTCCCTCTCTGTCTTCATGTCCTATGCAGTGTGGAACAAAGAAGACTTCTTTTCTTTCCGGATATTTTGTGTGGTGCTGGCTCTCTGCTCTGTGGCTGGATTTACTCTGGCAACGTGGCTGCTCAGACAACGATTTGAGACTGAAGTGAAAGTGAAATGGGACCAAGAGTCAACTTTAAAAGAGTAAGTGGCACCAAACTACGTACATCTGATGCTGTGGGTCTGGGTCTCGGATGGGTTCGTACGTAGGGTGGCTAGTCCCTGGTGCCGCTGTGGCTACACTCTGGTTTTAGCGTGGTAGCTCAGACAGCTGGGACTCGTACCTGCAGCTCCAAGTGTAGCTATTCCCTTAGTCTCCTACATCACTTTTAAAAACGGGAACCTAAGAAGCCCAAGTCACGGAGGCATTTTTGAAAATTTTACCTGACAGCTGTAGCTTCCTCCCTTCAAAATTCAGAGTAGCCAAAAACAAACAAACAACCTAAAGCAACTGAGTCTGGAGGAAAGACTCAGAAAACTGGCCCACGCTAACTAGTCCCTTAAAGTCAGATGTGCCATTTCACATGCCAGAAAGCGCATTTAATCGGAGTGCAGTTATTCTGAGTGCATGTGGTGTTGGGAGTATCCTGCTTACAAGTGCCTGAGAGCCCATCTACACAGAGCTTCAGTAGTTGCATGTGTAGTTCTGCACACAGTTGTGACTGGCTCACTAAAAAATGGGCTTTTCATGTCTAGCTTGGCTAGCTGACACAACTAGTAGGTGGTTTTCATGTCTCCTTACAAGTATCTATGTGTAAATACCAGTGAGGAAAAGGGGAATTACTTGAATTGTGTATGGAGCAATAATTGGGAATTATGGGATGAATTTAAAAAAAGGAAGATTTAAGCTGAGGACCAAGAAAGGTATCCTAATGCTGAGATCTCCTGGGCCGTGAATAGGCAGCCCCCATCTCATGGGACATCTGAAACTAGACTGGGGCATAGCACTAGAGAATATATTGCTGACAGTAATCCTGGTCTTGGTGGCTGATGGACAAAAAGTTACCTGTAGCTTCCATCCTTTAATTTCTAGAGTATACACTAATAGTAAAAGGCCTGTACCTGTTGAAATGTCAACACAGCATGGTCATAGAAATGTACTTGCTCTCCCTTTACCATGAGGATGGAAAAAGTAAATGCATCTTTCTTGTCTGTCTTACTGGCTAAGCAGGTGGCGTCTGTGCGCACTGCTCATTCCAGTGTTCATAACTCACTGTGCCCTTGTGCTGCCCCCTCTGTTGTATCCACTTGTCTCGTCTCTCACACTTAGACTGTAAGTGCTCTTTGGGGCAGAGACGGTCTTTGTTTGTGCAGTGCCTCGCATCCTGTAGGTGTTCCCCCAATAAAACTAACAATAAAGATTGGGACTGGAGTAGTAGGAATCTGCATTGAACTGTAACTGCTGCCCGGGGGAGGGATGCTCTTACTGGTGCAGATTTGAGTTGCTGACTCACTAGGCAAATATTTCAAGTTTTTGATGACCCTGGTTCTGGTTGTTGCTTCCATCAAGGAACAACTATCATGCCAGCTTCTGACTTGCTCCATGAACAGAGAAGATGAATAATAGGACCTGGTAGGATGAGGAAAGTAGCCAGCATTGCATCAGTGCTTCGGAGCAAAGCAGGGAGCACTGAGTTTACAAGCCCCTTGGGAGTGCAGAGGAAGGGGGAGAACAGAAATTCTCTCATGTGCAGAAACAATTAGAGTGGTTTCATTGTCCCTGTAGATTGTACATTGAGCAACCATCTGCCCCGCTGGAGAAGAGGATTACACTGGGAGAATACCTCAAACAGCTGTCCCGGCACCGCAACTTCCTCTGGTTCGTCTGTATGAACCTAGTCCAGGTAGGTCTAGCACGGACACTCTAACCCATGACTCAGATGGTGAGCTGTTAGCCAAGCCAGTCTGAAACTGATTCACCAGGATATTGATTCCTTCTGAGGAAAGTGGTGGTGTCTGAGTAATGCCGTAACTCCTCTTGGTGCTTTCTGCACATGCTTGTGTGGCTTCACATCAGCCAGCTGTTCTGTTACACAGGGACTCCCTGCGGAGTCTGGGGGTCTTGCTCATCCATCTACAGCCAGAGGGGGATTAAGTGTTGGCCCAGCTCCTGCTTCACTAAGGAGTGCAAACTCTCAGCCCTTCAGAGACCATCATGTGCAGTTTAACAAGGATGCTGCCGTTGAATGCCTTATCATGGCTGTTGGGGAGAATTACTAGTGCAAAAGCAACAGCCAGAGACATCCTAGTTCCTGTCATCGAATGCCTTTGAGAACAGCTTGGAAACGTGTTTTTTTCCAGTCTTCCTGTGAGAGCACTGAATCCTCCCCTTCCCCCCACATTCCCGAGGTTCATGTCACAGCCACTGGGCTCTGCTCAGAGCTAGTGCTTGGTTCCTCAGCTAGGTGCCCACAGAGATGACTGCCAAACAACACAACACTCTCCACAGCATCGCAGTTGCCTCTGAGTGTTTGGTTCTCCCACATAGTAACGCACAGACAAGCTGCTGGGCGGGGCTGACTACGGGCCTCTCATGGGGTACAAGGGTGTAACTGATGGCTCTCAGAGGTGAGTGCAGATGGCATCAGAGCACTTGTATAAACAAAGCACACTGTCTGCAGAACCAACTTCTCTGCTTTACAGATCCTACCTGTACGAATTGCATGTTACCCTGGCACCGGACTCCTAGTGGAGCGGAGCCGTGCACGCTATTGGCTTAGCCTTCCTCCTCTTGCTCCGAGTATTGCTGGTCAGTTAATCTTCGTGCTGTTTTGTCACAGGTTTTTCACTGCCACTTTAACAGCAACTTCTTCCCTCTCTTCTTGGAACACTTGCTGTCAGATCGGATCTCTCTCTCTACCGGATCCTTCCTACTAGGTGAGCCTGCGTGGGGAACTGGAGTAAGCAGCACCCCACAGCTGCTGGTTGGTACTCGGCTCAGGCCTGAGTTCTTTCTTCGCAAACACTGAAAGCACTGAGACTCGGGAGAAAGGTGCACTCTTTTCTCAGGCCTCCAGGAGTGGCACTTGGCCCACCTGTCCCCAGATGGGACCGTTGCGACAACCATCTTGGATCTTAGACTTTCCCCTCCCTTCCCAGACACACAAGAAATAATCTTTAACGCTTTTCAGGGGCCAGAGGGGGAGAGGCAGGCATTGGCTTTCTAACCTGGGTTTCACAGATGTAAGGGGGTGTGTGTGTGTGTGAGAGAGAGAGAGAGAGACCTAGATCTGGTCAGCTCTGCAAACCTGGGTTCAACTCCAGACGTGGGGGGATGAGACCATGAGCTCAGTCACTTTCTCTTAGTTGCTGTTGGAACATGCCCAAGCTGCCATCCAGATCTGCCTGATTGGCAGTGCAAGGTTCAGTGGCGACTCAGCTCTGGAATACGAGGGTTGTCTCTGGGTCAGGGCTGAGATGCATTGGCACTGCCATGTCGTCTGACTTCCATCAACTCAAGCAGCTTCTGGGTGGAATCTAGTCTGGTAAGCACAGAATTGGGAATTCTCAGCTTCAATCCTGGTGCTAATGCTAACTGCCTGTGTGTCACTGGACAAGTCACTTACCTCCCAATGCTCCCATCTGTGAAATGGGGATACCGCTTGCCTCCTTCACGGGAGAGTTGTGAAGATCTTTGTGCAGTGCTTGGACGTAGAAAATGCCGTGTAAGGGCTGAGTATTTCACTCAGTTTAAATGTGTATAGCTGTTCTGTGGTTTTCTTCCGAATGCCCTGCTGGATGAATTGAGCCTTGTCTTGTCTCTACTCGGTCTCTAGGCACTGTCAGATGCTGAGTGCTGAACTGTCTGTGCCTCTCTCCACAGGTATTTCCTACATCGCCCCTCATCTCAACAACCTCTATTTTCTGTCTCTCTGTCAAAGATGGGGGGTTTACGCGGTGGTGCGAGGGCTCTTTTTCCTGAAGCTGGCTCTCAGCATCATCATGCTTCTAGCTGGAGCCGACCAGGTGCATCTTCTCTGCATCTTCATAGCCAGGTATGTTGCTTATTTAGGGTTTCATTGACCTCTGTGTCTGTGGGTGAGCTGGTGGGAGTTGTCCTGGTGGTTAGCCACCCCAGGGAGGCCATGAGGCATCTCCATTTTACAGCTGGTGAATGTCAGGCGTACAGGTGAGGCATGGTCATGTAACAAGTCACTGTCAGAGCTGAGAGTGGAACCCAGAAGACCTGACTCTTGACCAAGTGCTCCAACCACTAGTTCAGGTTGTCCCTTCTAGTGAAGAACTCCCTCACCTCCAATGGACTGAGCAAGATGAACTGAACAATCCATGATTACACCACACTTCATGCAAACCTTGTTTAAGAACAAATGAGGAAATAACATGCTCTTCACAAAAATCAGGCTGTCTCTGCAAATGCAGGCTTGGCTCTGGCGTGTGGGACTCTCCTCACATAAGCAGGGATGACATACTGTCATCTGGTGTGTGAACTCTATGGTAGGCTTTGCCACGTGACCTGTTCCTGGCAGGTGAACCTCCTTAAGGCAGCAGGCTGTACAACGGACTTGCGTTCAAGACAAGGCAGATGATTGTTCTCTGGATCAACTGCGTTTTGGTAGTTCTGGGTTGGTGGGAGGAAGGCTGGGCTTGTGGCTAAGGCACTAGCCTGATACTCGGGAACTGAAACCAGTGCTCCCAGCTCTGTGATGATGTGACTTGGGCAAGACACTTCCCCTTCCTGTGGGCCTGTTTCCCCATCTGTAAAATGGGGCTCAGAGGGGTGTGTGATGTTAAACTTCATGTAAAGTGGCTGGCAGGTGCCAGGGAGAGGCAAAGCAGCATTGTTCTGTAGTTAAGTGCTCCCTGTTTCCACGTGCTGCTGTGTAATGCCCTCTCTGCTATGCTCCGCAGTAACCGGGTGTTCACGGAAGGAACGTGCAAGCTGCTGAACCTGGTTGTCACTGACCTGGTGGATGAGGATTTTGTCTTGAACCGCAGGAAGCAGGCGGCCTCAGCACTGTTGTTTGGGATGGTTGCTTTGGTAACCAAGCCTGGCCAGACCTTTGCCCCCCTGATTGGCACCTGGCTGCTCTGTACTTACACTGGTACGTGACGTGGGGAAAGCAGCAGGGTGGGGCTGAGATGAGTGCCGCTGCTGGCTTTCGTGATGTGAAATACTTGGACAAGGTCCACTGGCAACGTAGTTTGCAGGATGTTTTATTACCTAAGTTAACGCTCCGTGTACTTTTGCACCCATGCCACCTGGGGCGGTGCCTGTCAGAGCGAATAACCTGAACAGGGGAAGGCCTGGGCAGTGTTTGTGTGGGAGACCAGCTGGTGGGAAGTGGTTGTAGTGATGCACTGTGGGCGTTCGTACTGTCCCATGTCCCAGTGCGGCTCCACGTGCTGCATTTCAGCGAAGGATTAGCTTGACACCACCGCCCACCTCTCATGTTGAGAGACATCCGATTTGAACCCAGGCCTGTGGGATCGAGATCTGATGCTAATCCATCTCCCCACTCCTGTGCTGAACTCCTCCCTAGCGAGATCTGTGCATTGTTATCCCAGGGACACTGTGTCTGAATTGCACTGAGCGTTGCTTGGGCTACGGGACCTTGTGTTCGGTGGCTGTGAAGCCTGTGCCCAGACCCCGGAGGGAGGTGTGGTGAGCTCCATGTTACAATGGTGGTTGAGGGTGCATGGAATTTTTACAATTTCTAGCTGAGTCTGACTCACTGTTTTGGTCTCAGGTTATGACATTTTCCAGCGGGCCCCTCTGAGCAACGTGGTGAGCGCCCAACCGAAGCTGGCGTCCCACGGAGCCTGGGAACCAACTCTGCGCCAGGGCTGCTTTTACCTCCTCGTCTTCATCCCCATCACATGTGCATTACTGCAGCTCCTCAGCTGGTCGCAGTTCACCCTGCATGGAAGGCGCCTCCAGACGGTCAAGTCCCAGCGCCAGAGCCTGACTCAGAGTCGATCACAAGAGATCAAAATGATCTAGATGTGCCTGAGCCCTTCGGCTCTCACTGACTCTGTGCTGGGGGTGTGGTTCCGCCGCTCTACAGTCCGGGGGATGCAGACCGAAGCGAAGGGGCTTGCTGGCTAAGAACTGAAAGTGTTTACAATTCAACTGTGAAATGCTCACCATGCAGACGTTTCCTCGCTCCAGGGGGCAGTCGGTTTGGAAGGCAGGTACATCCGAGACAGGGGTGACTGGTGTGTGCTCAGAGTGGGGGCGTTTGCTCAGGCAATCAGATGGAGTCTTAGCGCTTGCACTTTTTGCACCAGGGCCCACTGAGGTGCTGCTGATCTCAAGGGAGGGTGGGTGACAGTGGCCTAGAGCAGTGGTCTCCAAACTTTTTTGATCGCACAGCCCTATCAGTAAAAAATTTTTGAGTATGCACTCCCTGCTGTGCCGAAGCGCCAAAAAAAAAAAGTGCCGCTCGGACTCCCGCCTGACAAAGCGCAAAAAAAAAAAAAAAGCGCTCCTCCCGCCGCACACCCCTAAGGATCCTCTTGCGCACCCCACTTTGGAGACCACTGGCCTAGAGTAAAGGAGACAGGCATTCTAACACCGTCTCTAGTGCAATAGCTCACCTCGTGGGGCATCGGTGGGAAAGCAGATGCCGTTGGGCCAGCCCAGTGGTGGTTTTGTGCAGTGTTAGCCAGGAAACCTGGGCTCAGGGCAGCTCTGCACTAGACACTTGACCAGTGTGCTAGTTAAGGGGGTGACCAGTTTTATTTTTTTACTGGCAAAAGTCCCAGTGTAGATGCAGTTATACCAGCAAAATAAAGCTTTTGTGGCTAAAGCTTATTCAGTTCAGGGAACTGGCATAAGCCACACAGGCAAAAGCACTCTTGTGTGGCTATAAGCTGCATCTCCACCTAGCCTTACCTGCAGTCCTTCCTAGTGTGGGCTAGGCCTTTGTCTCCTGCCCTGCTCTCGCCCCCGAACTCAGCAGGAGCAGGTAGGGTGGCAGAGGCATTGTGGTCATCTCCTTCAGGGAACGGATGCTGTTCCTCACCAGGCCCTGCAGCCAGTTAGGGGGCAGGCTTGACATTCTCCAGCGGGGGAGGGCTGGAAGAAGGGGTGACTCTGAGGCAGGGCTCTGGAGTTACAAGGGGGTTTACAGGATGAAAAATTGGGATGGGGGAATCTTCTAGGTGTTTGGGATTGGGATTTGAGACTCTTCAGTGTAGCTACTCCCTACTGACATAATGCCTTACCCCTAATTCACTGCAGAGAAGTGACACGGTTCTTAGATCGAGCCCATTCTGTCGGGTTAGTCCCAATGCTAATCGCTTTCACGCAACCTGCAGAGGCCTGTGTGAACGTGATGCCAGACTCCCTGCAGTGAACGGGCAGGGTGGGGGAGAGCCCACGTTCCCCGTGTTACTGCCTTTCATCCGGGGGTTGCTTATCTGCTTTTTTCTCTGCAAAATGACTCTCGGTTCTTGAAGTCCGTTTTTAAACTGAGTTTAGGACCGCCTGATGTGGGGAGGGGGCTCTAGAGCCACCCCCACCCCAAAGGGAATTGATACAGCAACACCAGCTTTGTTGGGGACCTGTCCACCGGTGCGATTGCTGAGCACTGTAACCCCTCCTCTTTGCAAGACGGCCCAGGGCCTTACCACACAAGCCCTGTGCTCTCTCACACATTCATCCCTGCACCACAAGTAATCCCCCGGAAATCAACAGAACTGCCTCAGCCTGGAGCTGTCGGATTGAGCTCCATGCAGCCAAACTGTACCTGGTAAGGGGAATAGTTGTGTCTACCCCAGTCTGGGGGCAGCGGAGCCTCTGTTTTAAATCATCCTGACAAACCTGATAGAGCCTAAGACTGAGCCCATCCCTCTCTGCTGCTGGGGAGGGGAAGCCCAACCCTGCCCTGCTACCAGGTTCTTGTACTCCTGGTTCTTCTTGTACTCCTAGTTCTTCTCTTCTACCATTCGTGAAATTCAGGCCCCACTGAAGTTTATGGTAAAACTCCCACTGACTGCAGTGGGGGCAGGATTTCACCCCATCTGTGTAAACAGACGTTAGTTTTGTATCATCAGAGAGTATACGTGCTGAGAATGTAGAGCGGTATCTAAACCAGTGAGAATGGCAGCTCTGATGATAAACTGCTTAGCTTTTTTTTGTCTTGTCTTGTTTTAAACCATGTCCTAGTGATTGACTGACTAACTCAGCAGCCAAACAGAAGTTCTGGAGCGAGATAGCAAGAGGGGTTGAAATCTACAGAAGACCTTGACCACGCTGGGGTCAGAACAAGCACACATTTGTAGCTAGCACAGTTCTGATCCAGGTTGCATGCAGGAGATGTTGATCTGTGAAATCCCCTAATTGGTTTGTCTCAGAATGGTTTATGCTGAGTCTATTTCTGCTTGAGTCGGCAAAACTGGATCATGACCAAGATGCATCGTGCCAAAGCACTTTGGGATTTAGTCTCAGTTTTGGCTGGAGGTGGACAAGCACCCACCTACTCTCTCAGCTGCAGGAGAACAAGGAAAACATCAGGAGCATGTGAAGGCCAAACTCCCCCCATCATGTATGTGCTGTGTATTCAGACAGACACCAGCTAGGTGCCCCCGTTGGCGCTTCCTCTTGTTCTGCTGTTAAAGGTGGAGCCAGCCAAACTACTGCCGTTTCACCTCAGGACACAGCCGCCTTGGGTCTCAGACCAAGATGTAACAAAGCTGTAATAGTTACCGCCTGGAGGCATCTGTATCTTTTGACGGTTAACTCATAACTTATTTATGTAATTTTTAACAAACTTTGACAGATTCTTCATTTCCTAATGAGCTGATTAAAAATGACCTTTTCTGTATTGCTGTTCTGCGGTTCAGTTTGGGGTGGGTGTGTTAATGATGTCCGTTTCTGGAGTGCTTTACAAACCAGCTAGCGCTGGATAATCACTTTTTCAATTGCTAAGCTTGGTCTGAAGAGTTCTGGACTAGATTGCTCCTCTTGGATCTCCAGCTCCCAGCATGAGCCAAGTGGGATCTGTAGTTCCTGAGGTTTTGGCCCTTTGCATTACCAGTAGCTGTTGCACACAAACCAAATACCAGTGTCCTCCCAAATGCTCCCCTCAAGTTCGTTTGACTGCAGCCCGGGCAGCCGCTCCCTATCCGAACTGCAGCCCTTGTGGCAGACCGGGCCAATTTTGGTTTTGCTTGTGACTGGGTTTTTGTATCGTTGGTATCTGACCTGTTCCAGGTTCTGCCGGGCTCGGAGCACCAGTCTCTTTCCAAGCCCATTTCCTTGGCCAACATCACCCCACAGGTGCTGCTGTGAACTGTAAACCGCACACTTTTCAGTCATGGACATAGGCACGGCAGCCATATGGTCCCCGCTCCAAATGCCTACGGTACTGTTGCTTCAGTTTAGCCCACTTGGTTCTCTGGCCTGAAGAACCTGTTGCTGGACTAGGGGCCCTACGCTTTCCCTCCTTAGGGTTCCGTTACTGGAGTTCAGGCTCTGTTGATGTGGTCTGGAGGAATGAAATCCGGCTGGTTGTGTTTGGGCCGGTGTGTGCAGGTGCCAGTGTTAATGATTTGGGGCATTGCTTGAGCTACTTGCTGCCCTGTAGTGAGGGGATCTTCAAAGACGCAATAACGAACTGCCTGTAATTCTCCTGCTTCTCAAGAGACCGTTCGCCATGCTACCCCTGCCAGCGCTCAAAAGGAATAGTTTTGAGGTGTGGCGTTATTGGTATTCTAATATCTCAGGAGTTGGGTGGAAATGGGTAGGGGGAAGCATGTGCTGAGCAGGGAGGGGGTTGTGCACTGTTGGAGGATTAATCCATTCTCATCAGTGGTGTAGGGGTAGGACTCACTTTCGGGGCCAGAGGTCCCATGCCCAAATCCTGGGGAAGCCCTGCTGGCAGACGTGAAAATTATGGGTCCTTAATTTTGTCCCAAACACCATTAGGGCAAACAAACAAGTTCCTTTGTTTTCATGCTGCAGGGTTTATGCTGATCACTAGCTATTAGACCAGGAGGAGACCTAATGTGGAGAGCAAATATCCTACACCTGCTAAGTGGGGTTCTTACACCTGCCTCTGACTGTCTCTGGCCTCTGCTGGAGACAGGATACTGGGCTAGATGGACCTGGAGTCAGTCTGGCAAGTCCTCGGGAACTTCAGCTGCTGGGAGTTGGCCTCCATTTCCAGAGAAACCGGATTGTGTGAATAGCACTCTCTGGAGACATTGGCCCATGGAAAATTCTTGCCTTGGTTTGTATCTGTTTGAGGTTCACAATCCCCCTTCCCTAATATTTTGCTCTGCATCCCTCTGGTGCTTCTTCCGTTCTTTGCAGTGGCTATCAATTTTATGTGGGAGGAGAGCCACAGGGGAAGGGAGGGAATTCAATGGTGTCGGATCTGGTGTCTGGCTCCCTCATTTTACATTCGTCTGTTGGCTCTGAGCGTGAGTGAACTCGCAGCCCCATCTGTGCACAATCCTACCTCCAAATACAATTAGAGGGAACGTTCCGCCGACTGCTCCTTCCCCATCAGTGTTAATATGGCTCTTCCATCTGCTCTGCTTCCCCTTCGCTAATAAACACTTAGTGGCTGGAGCCAGTGGTTCTGCTACCAGCCAGCTCTCCTGGTCGCCTTTCTGCTCTACTGCACACCTGGAAGTGAGGGAGCAGCCACTCCCCTGGACCAGTTCTCTTCTCCGGTTGGAAAGTAGCTGAATCCATTGAGCATGTGTACTTCTGCCCACGGAGAGGGAGCACAGTACTGTCAATGGGACACAGGAGGGGGGGGTGCAAGGACTAGGACCTACTCTGATATTTTACCACTTCCCTCCCTTGCCTCCTCCGTGGTCTGTTCTTCCAAAAAAAAGCTCAGACCTTGGTCTTCAGCGGGCACTGAATGAGTCACAGCCACTTTCAGCTCCCTTGCTGCAGCACTCTAGTCTCTGGGAAAGCTGTAGCGCCTGGACACCATCTTAAAGCTTCAGGCACAAGTGCCTTCAGGGCAGCATTGGCTGACCTCTTAGAGCAAAATTGGTGTGAACACGAGTGGGCCCCCTGTGGCAAAGGGTAACCCCTGAGCCTAGCCGTTGTACCATCAGCGAGGTAATCTCCCTCGGCTATAGCTTTCTGTGTAGCACCCTACTGCCTCTATGCTCCACCCAGACAGGAACTGCGCTCCTTTCCCCTCAAAGCCACCTTGTGACAGGGTAGGAAGGGGGCAGCCCCCTAAGGAACAACTGTAGCTGAGAAGTGACTGTTTCTAAATATGTCAGTGCGTGAGCAGCTGAGATCAAACTAGCCCCCGGTGGCTGAGTAACCCTGGCTCGTGATTCACACCCAGCTCCACGGCAGGACGCTGACTGGATTAAATAGTTCAGGGCTGGCACTTCCAGTGCATGCTCCACCTGCGACTGCCCCAACCACTGATGCTTCAGACAAAACAGGAAATGAAAATGCAGAGCAAGGGCTGGGATCCTCTAAAGTAACTTCTGGTCTGGCTCATGTGTCTTCTGCTCTAGAACCATTGGCCTTCAGCCTCAAGCGAACACCCTGGGGGCTTGTCTGGAGCAGTCCTGCTCCGCAGAATAGAAACAGGTGCCAGGTGGAAACTGTTTGGTTTTGTAAAACACTGTCTGGTACTTGTTCTGGCCTGTCTTCCAGCTGTGATTACTGGGACTTCACCTTTATTACTTTCAAACCATCGGTCACATCTCCCGTCAGCAGGGGTCTGCTAGGTTGTTCGATAATCCTTGCTCACTATCGTGCTGTGAAACGAAGTCTTAAATTTCCAACTGCAGCCCCGTTTGCTGAGCGTCTGCCCCCTTCCTTTCAGCCTATGGCTACCTGTGGAGTAGCCTGTTGTGAACTGTTCCACCAGGCGGTTACCTTCTCTGGAGTTGGATTCCTCCTAAGTGCCCCACTTCTACCAGGCTAACTACAATAACTTACCCAGCTGCCTGGGGTGAGGGCAGAGGGAGATTTTTTTAAAAAAATACGTCTGTCAGTTACCCTCTTCCCCCTCAAAGTGTCTGTTTGGTCCCTTTGTCCTACCCCCTTGGAATGCTATGGAGTGTAAGTAAGTGTACAGCCCCCAACAGTAACTTCTGTAATGACCACCAGCATTCCTGGGGAAGAAATTGTCTCCCAAGCAATTGCTCTAAGAGCCCATCCAGCCCTCCCCCCTGCAGACAGAGAGATGCAGGTTTGTATCTGAACAACTTTATTTCGGTATGTTGGGCGCCAGCAGGCACCATGGTGGGGAGAGGTGTGCGAGGAACAGCGTCAGGCTGATAGAACAAATGCTAGATTGCAGATGGTGCCTTTGGCTGGTTACAACAGGACACTGCCCAGAGCTGCTGCTTCTGCCAGCTCCAAGTCAGGCTGAGGAACATGGGGTCAGGCAAGAGAAGAGGCAACAGTCTTGTGAGCTGCCCTTAACACAGAATCATTCCCTTTTTCCACGCATCACCCGCTATCTGATACTGTCCGACAATGGGAATACAGTACAGCTTATTTTCCAATGGAACAGGCTTTGTGTTAGCAGCTGTTCCTCAACAATGGGCTTCTACAGGTTCTTACTTAAAACTTGTTCTTAGAACTGGGATTAGTAGGAAGCTAAATAGCAGCCCCGTTTCCCCTGATTTGTTTGCAGGGGAAAGGAATTTGGTGGAGGGGAGGGAAAATGGTGGAGCCTTTGCAACACCAGCTGTAGTGGCTAACCCTTTATAATACGTGTTGCTGCTTGAGAAGTGCTCTGAGTACCGACCGTGCACTGCTAACGGGGTAGCTGACCTCCCTGCCTTGTCCAGGTGGGAAGCTGGCACTATGCAGACGATATGGCACTGAAGGGAAGTATGTTCCCAAACTGCCCTCTCCCACAGTGGACTGTTGCATCCCATTGCTTTGTACAACCACATCTGGCAGCTTTCGCCAAGGCCAGAGGCCCCTTCTGGTGCTTTGCAGCTTGAGTAAGTTAGTTCTGGGCCAGGGTGCAGCCTGCCTGGCTGAACCTGCTCCCACTGTAGAAAGCGAATGTGCTGCAAGTCATGCAAGCAAATGGATGGGGGCCAAGTAGAATTTGCCTACATGCAAATTAAAGTCTGGTGTCTAAATCCTCTCATTTCCCTTTTCTCCACACCAGCAACTGCCAACCACTGAAGCTGTAATAGATGTGTAACATTTGCTAGAGGTGGTGATCAAAACATGAAGCACTAAGACCTCTGGGAATTATATAAGCCTATTTCTGCCTTGTGTGTCTGGAAAAGACACACAGTAATTTCTTAGGCTCATGTTCGATGATATACAAAGATTTTAAACTCAGGTTTAGCTCTCTGGGGAGGCAGTAGATTGGCAAGGGGGGGCGAGCTCCATAGGTGGCACTAGCTGCTTTCAGCTGAGGGAGACCCTCCTCCAGCTCCTTGGCCTATTCCAAAGCAACTCTTTAAATCAGATTTCGGGTGTGCATAGCCCTTCAAGAGCCAAGGGCCTCACAGCAGGAGAGTTAGCCCGAGTAGCAAGGGAAGGAGCCTGGTACAGCTCAAAGGTGAATTAGGAACAAATTGATTTCCAGCTGGTGCAGGCAGGCTTGAGTGTGGAGTGTACAGATGGGATACAGAAAGGGAATCAATAAGCAACTGACTTACAAGGCTGGGAAAAGATAATCATACTAACAATTATAACCTAGGTCACTTTTACCTTGGTGGAGGCGGGAAACGGGAAGGACTTTATCAGCTGACTAGGAGACTAGGCCCTCATTGCAGAGCGCTCTCTTTTGTGCTGTCTGCTGTAGGCTATGGTGCTTTTATAACGAACTACCACAGAGCTGCAGCCTACACACCTGCTGCTAACACTGTATAGACTACTGCCCACCGTCCCCCTGCTACTGCTAAATCGCCTGACCTGAGTGAGACCTTCCATAGAAAATTCTCTGTAGTCCATCTGCTGCTAGCCTAGAAATCGTAATGTCACCAAAGTCTCACGCTAAAATGAAATTGCATCTCGCCCCCCACTGAGGTGTTTCTAGCAGGAGATTTTTGCTAAGGTCAGGGGCCTGAACATCTCACGCCTGGACAGTAAGTGCTAATTAGTGTTAATGAGACATAGTGGCAGGCTGTCTATTAAGACATTATCAGTTTACACCAGTGAGGACCACGTGTTGAGACAGGAGGCCCCTGATCTTACTTGATTCAACTCCCCAGCTGCATTAAGGTCTGGCTCAGGCTTCGTGGGCCTCTGTGCATTTTTAACAGGTGGTCCCTGCCCCTCTCTACTAATGGCACTAGGTGCACTCTATCACATTAAATCAGTGGAGCAGGAGCTACTGCCAGGGAAAGGTCCTAGCTTGCACCTCTCCCTTTCTAGCTTCATGGTTCTTAAACGGGTGTCAAATCTGCTGATGTTTTGCCCTGGGTGGCACTGCCAGCCTTGCTCTTTTTAGTGGGGGTGGAAGGGGAGACTGAGTCCCACTCATGTTCTTGCTGGTGGGAACGGAGAACGCCCTGCCACAAGCTGTAGAACTGAGCGGAGAGCAGCCTCCTCGTGGAATTTATTCCTCGGCAGGCGAAGAAGAAAATTCTCTCTCTCCCAACACACAGGATCACTCCATTGCCGAGCTGCGGGGACCGCCTTCTGTTCTGCACAGGCAGTACCAGCCAGCAGTCGCCCAGAGCCTGTCAGTACCACAGGCATGATGCCGCACAGGGGAAGGGGAAATGGTGAAGCAAAGGATGCAATAGCACATGTAGGAATTACTGGTGTTTACAGCTTCCTTTTCAAGACCCAAAGCAGGGATTTACCACAGGCACGTTACTTAAAAAACCCCCAAAACCAAACCACGCTCCAGACTGTCTTCGAACCGAGCAGGCTTTAACCCTTTTTTCCCTTGAATGATAAGCACAACGGCTGCATTTGCATCATTGCAGGTCTGATGGAGGCAGCTGGCTTTTATAGTAGAAATAAAGCAAACTGCATATTCTAAATCCAGGGATTGAATCTCCAACTATCCATGTAGCATCTAAAATAAAAACAGGTGGTATTAAAAAAAAAAAAAAAAAAAAGGTTTGGAAGGCTCCACACCCCATCCATGCCCCTAGAGGTGCAAATCCGTTAGGAGGCAGGAAAAGCTCTGGGTTTCCCCAGGCTGTTTTCCTCCTACTCCAATCTTGTTCTTTTCAAAGACCCAGACTTGGCTCTATATAGAGATAAGGCTACTACCCTGACTCCACAATTCTGTTGAGTTCTCCTCTAATACTTAAGTGGCTAAACCAGGCAAAATATTTGGTTCTCAGCAGCAACCTCATTTAAAAAACAAAACACAGACATAAAAAGCACCAGCTGCTCCCTCACAACAGGACACACCCACCCAGAGCAGGTACGTGGCCTTACAGCCGCGATAGCAGTGTCATTCCAGAAGGGTTAGCCTAGCGTAACACTACCATGGAATGAAGAACTAGTGCTCAGGCCCCTGATGATAATGCCAGCGTACTAAGAGTTTATTGTCCTCTCATTTGGTGCATTCCTAGAGAACCTTGACTCGCTAACAGTAACCAAGGAGCGTTGCGGGGTTGGCTAGCTGGCTACTATACTAAGCATGTGTGCTGTAAACATTAGTGTTCGCATTAAACAATGGAAAATTCAGTACAAGGGTGTTGGAAGGAGAGGGGCAGCCGCTGCCCCTGGAACCAGCAGCTCTGTTAGTAACTTAGATATTAAACATTTCAATAAATAAAATAATTCAAAAGTTACAATGTGCTTTTTCGCCCAAGGACGGATCAAATGGAAGAGGTTTTGTCCGGCTGAAAACGGATGGTTCCTTGACCCTGCTGTGGGAGAAAGGGGGAAATGCAGCCTCCTCTCTTACAGAGTGAGAGAGGACACGGCCCTGTAAACCTCTCAAAACAAAATCAAAGCAAACACCCCAGTGCCTTTGTACCCACCCTGGGCACCTGCTTCACAAGGAGAAAGAACGTCAGCGAACAAGAGCCTAAGATCATAACCGTCTAGTACAATCAGAGCGGCGGAGGGGCGGTTGTGACCTACACCATGCAATACAAACTAAGTCCTGTCAGCAGTTGCTCCAGCTGTGCAGTCGTGGTCCATAGCCACGGAGCAGGCTAAGAGTTTACACACACACACACACACACACGCACGCAGACACACCAAAAACAAAACAAAAAAAAAGGGGAGAGGGGGAGTTGTAACTGCTCCCAAAGAGTTTTTTCTGTATAAAAATATATGAAAAAAAAAAAAAAAGATGAACTGGCCAGTGAGAGAGACTCACTGCTGGGCACCCACGAAGGGCGAAGCAGACAGTGCTGTGGAGTGCCGGAGGGGAAGGACACGCCAAGGTTTGGAGTCTTAGGCTACGTGACTACAGTGGTCAGATCCCTTCTGTCCAGCTGTCCTATTTCTAAGCCATTCCCTTTCTCTAGTGACAAACGTGGCCGCGAGAGGAGTGAAGGTAAAAGGAATGGGACCAACCGGAGAAATGGGGCCTGGTTATTTTTCCTCCTACAGTTTAAAAATTAAAAAAAAAAGAAGTAGTGATCTAATCCTTCTTCTCCTCTTCGCTTCATGACATTCCGGGGCCATGCTCGGCGCGCGCGCACGCACACACACACACGCACACACACGCACACACACGCACACACACGCACACACACGCACACACACGCACACACACACGTGTAGGACGGGTCCCAGGGCTAGAAGGTTTTTCGGTGGATGGCACGGGCTCCATCTTCTTCGTATTCCTTCTTTGAAACCCACATTTTCTTAAAGGTGTCCAACGAGGCCAGAATAGAGCCCCTGGGGGGAACAAGTGAGTGTGTTAGCAAAGTGGGACAAGCCAGTGGGTCTTGTTCCCTCATGTGTTATCTGGCCTGCGGCAGCACCTCCAGGCTGCTGTCAGGGGCCAAAACCCCAGGGTGCTAACCCCTGTGCAAACACCCAGAGAGAGTTCCTGCCCCAAAGACCTTACAAACCAAATCCCCATTAGCTTCAGGGCCATGCTGAGCTTTCAGCCGCCATCATCCATGCTTTGTCCAGGGGGGAGCTGAAACTGCACCAACAGCCAGCAAGTTGCAAAACACAGGCGTTGATAGCAAAGTGGATTTTCTTATTTCAGCACCTTAAATAGGCACAATCAGATAGGAGCCTCCGGTCCTGATTCCCTCTCACTTATTGGTCTAAATCAGCAGTAACTCCACTGAAGTAACGGTATCAATGAGGGGAATCCGGCCCCAAACTCTATCATCCAAGGGCCTGCTCCCACTGACCGGGATGGTGCAGGATGAGAGGAGAATGGCAGGACTAGAGGCGACCACTGGGTACAGCCCCAGGATAACATGGTGAACAGGGTTTCCTTGGCAGAGGCTGCACTTATGACTGTGCAGAGTCCAGCATGGCTTTATGATGAAACAGACCATGCCGAGGATTAGGGACAAGACCAGAACCCTGCTCACAACAAACATGACCCAATACGGTCGGGGCTACCCTGGCTCTAACTGTAGTGGGGGCAGGGCCCAGGTTTGAGCTAGACAGTGCTTTATGGTGTTGCTGTGCAGTACGTACCCGATCCACGTGGAATATAATCTCTCCTGAGGAGCAGATATCTGAAAGGAGAAGCAGGGAACTCGGATTAATATTGTCCCCAGGATACAAGCTGCTCCCCAGTTACACCCTCCTCCCCCAAGTCACTCCCACCCATCAGACACATGCACTGGGACTGCTTCTCCCTTCAAGCTGCGCTGTCAGGGGACAACCATGGTCAGGGTCAGAGATCCTGGAGGCGGGCTGCATTGCCAGCAGGAAGCCTCTCTCCAGAACCCAAATGGGTTTCAGTTCTAAGAGCAGCCACCACAGGGGTGCCTGGGCTGTTCCGGAAAAGCTGGAATTGGTTTGAAGGGCACCGGGCACCTCAGCCTGGTGTCGCCAAGGGACTCAAGGCTTCTGAACCTCGCCAGTCCACCCAGGAAGCCTCGAGAGGAGAGCGCCCCTACCCTTATTTTGACGTCCTTGGGTGCTAGTTTCTTCACTTCGCTCAAGAGCCGGTCTCCAAAGCCTGCACAGAAAAGGAAACCTGCCTTCAGTTTGGGCCCCCGAGCATGGCCCCCGACCAGTTATTGCAGATGCAGCGACGCTCCGCGCAAAATACTGCGGGGTGACGGCCCTGCCTGCCCATTGAGCCAATGCCCGTAAAGTCCCTTCCCAGAGTCCTCAGCAGGCTCGGGGAGCCCACAGAGCAGAACCAGAAAGAAGATCCTGATACGGCGGATGTAGGGGCTTTGTATAATTTACAGAGGTGTCCCACTCTGTATTTTTACAGCATCTAGCACACTGGGCCCAGATCTTGGTTGGTCCCGACGCACTGACCAAGATTCGTGCTAATAATAACTGGATTCACCCTCCTAGCCAACCTACTCCCTCCAAAGATAACCATTCCTGGCCTGGATCGGCGGAATGGCTTTATCTGGACAAGTGAGAAGACAAGCTGTCCCTGGGGAGAAAGGAGAAGTCTCAGAAGAGCTAGGTAGGCTTGGCTTCCTGTTTCTATCTGGTTGAGTCTCCCAACTACAAAGCTCAGAAAAGGGTGGGTAGGTGCACCCTTCTCCCCTCGACTCCTGGCCCTCCAGTGCTACCAGATGGGGATGGAAGACCAGGAAGCGGGTCCAGGAGAGTTTCATCCTCTTACCAGAGGGGTGGACTCACGCCATGGTGCAGAGCAGCCCTGCCACAAAGTGGAAGGAGTGAGCCCCATGAGCCTTCCTGAGTCCCAGTGAGAGCAGAGAGTGGGGGAAAGGCAAGCCTGGCTGTCACTCATTTCACTGCAAAGCATGCTGGGAAGTGGGAGGAGTCTGTGGCCTTTATAACACAGGCTCTGCTTCTGAGGGACTTGCAGGGAGACTTGCACTGAGGAAGTGGTTGTGGGTGACCCCTGGGAAGCACAGGTCAGGAGGGCCCAGGAGAGACTCATCTACACGAGTAGTGTTTGTACCTTGACTCCTGCTGGAGTGAGAGAGTTCTTGGGATTTCTGTTACAACTAGAAGCTGGTTGTTCCATTAGCATCGTCTCAGAGTGTCACACACACCTTGGCTTTAAGAACAACCTCTCCCTCTACATCCTTCTCTTATCGCCCCCATTCTGAGGTGGGCAGGGACATCCAGATGGGGATGTAGCTACAATCACTGCACATGCTCAGCTCACACCTGGGGGGATTTCAACAGCCCTGCCACCAAAGCAGAGACCTAAGGGAACTTCAGGACGTGCACCAGCCTTCTACGGATTTAATAAAGAAACTGCCCTAATACAGTGCAATGGAAGAGCAGAAAGAGCCTGGCTGTCCAGGCTTTCTTAAGCAAAATGATGATGGGGGAAGGGGAAGGACAGGATAGCAAGGGGAGAGCATCAATGACATATGTGGGAGCCGGATGCCTTTAAGAAGTCTCTACTTCAGTCTACAGAAGCTTGAGGGGCGATTCCAAGCAGGGGAAAGATTATCTAGGGGGGCATAGGGGGAGGACTAGGAGTAACGGGATGACATTGGATGTCGGTAGAGTTCTGGAGAAAAGAATAAAGTCTCAGGCTGTGGCATCGTCTTCCCAGGGAAGTGGTGGACAAAGCCTCACTCCTGCCCTGACCATTTGAGAGCAGTTGGAGGATCTAACGGGGATTTCCTAGGATTCCATGACCTCTTCCCCTCCCCCAGTAGTGTGCAGGGGAATTGGCTCAGGGCGTCGTGCCCAGGCGGAAGGCAAAGAGACCTTTGAAGAGTGTGGAGCCCCCGGACAGCACAATGTTGGAGAAGAGCGTTCGCCTCAGGTCCATGTCCGATTTCTGAACTGCGAACACCAACACCTCGTGCAGCCCCTCGCACTCTTCTCCAATCAGGTCAGGCCGGAACAGTAACTCGGGGGCTCGGAAACGGGCAGGGCCGATCTGCGAACAACACGAGGGAACAGGTTAGCTTCCAGTGCGGCACAAGCAGCAGCGTGGCCTATGCCTGTATAGCAGAGACGCTTAACCATTCAATGACCGAAACATCACTGAGTTATAAAGAGTCTCTCTGGCCTACTAGAGACTTGTATGACATCATTAGCAACCTGATGAGGAACACAAGGCCGATGGGCTGCTCCCTTTAACACATAATAACCCATGTAGCTTCATAGAGCCGAAGATTTCAAAGACCTCATGAACATGAAGCAAGCCTCAACATGCCACTAAAAGTACTAAGTCAATTATTACCCCCCCTTTATGGATGGGGGAAGAGGGAGAAATTGAGGAAGCAACTTGCTCCTAGCCCCACAGCAAATGAGCAACAGAGCTTAGAGCAGAACCCAGACCTCCTAATTCCAAGTCTGGTGCGCTAGGGCAAAACAACCCCCATACTCTCTCCCCTTCAGCCTTCATCTGGAAGGTTTCACCTTTAGGTTTCTTTGTAAGTCATTCTTCAAAGGGATTGTTTCTGTGCTGCTAGAGAAGATAAACCCCATCTACAGGTTGCTGCTGAATTTGCAGTAAGCTGAGACCCATTCATCCTGTCCCTGATCCTGCATCAGAACCTGCAAGTGCAGACCCCTGGACTTGAGGTCTCCGTGTCACAGGAACGGCACGTGTTTCTGGATCACTGGGATTTCAATGAGTTACGGGTCGGGTACGCAGGGATCCTCAGAGGGAACCTATATTTATCAGAAACCGTTTATCAATTGGTTCAATCACTGTAGGTCTTTAGAAAGAAATAGATAAGGAACTATTCTAACCTTTTACAAGAGAAATCCTGTCCCCACTGCAGCTACATTTTAGCAAGAGATTCTACCAAAACGTCCCTGCCCCCAGCAGTGAGAGGGCCAGAACATTCTACTAACACTGAGCTTCTTATGAAGAATAATGTAATATTTGTCCTTACGCACCTCAATAGTGCTTCCATCTGGCAGGTAGTACTGGGCTTTCTCGGTCTCTAACGTCTCGTCCTTCTGTGGGTTTATTGACAGGTAACAGGCACGCTGCAAAGGGAACGCAGGCAGATGAGCAGGGCTCTGAACAAAACATTTTTCTTTGGGAAGAGAGCGATTTTCAGCAGAACCTTCTGTCGGGACAAACAAATATTTCAGATCAATCTGAACTGAAACGTTTGTTAGTCTACTCTGAGCCACTGAGGTGTCTCATTCTGGTCCCCACTCGCTAACTGGACTACATCTCCCATGATGCACCTAAGTCTCTTGGCAGCTTAGCCACTATAGGGCTTCATGGGGAAACAAAAACATTCTGACTTTTTCAAATAGAAATTTTATGAACTTTTTGTTCTGCAAGAAGCTTTTCTATTTTGACTGGGTCCCTGTTTGGGACACACGTAGCAGAGATGGAAATGCTTTCCAGGCAGCTCCACAAGCTACTTAAGAAGGAAACAGTGTGAAAGTCACAATGCAACGAATAAAATATGAAAGGGTTAAGCCCGGAAATCCATTGCTACTGTCCCTGCTGACCTGGCTGAAGCAAGTTAAAAATCTTTTTTAAAATGATTCCCTCTGAAATCCTCAGTACCGCCAAGCCCGGTCCTTCAAAAATCATGTCAGGCACCGAAAAACTCATTATTGGTTTAAATATCACGTGACAAATAATAAATGACTGTTTCTTTTCTATTTTTCTTCCTGGTTTTAAGCCTTTAGGTCACACTCCGGGAGCATTTTCAAGCTTTTCTCCACACCAGGAGGGGAGCAAACTTTCATTAAAAAAAAAAAAAAAAGTAAGCAGAGATTCTCATATTTATCCCTTGTCTCCACAACCTGGGTCTTTAAGGAAATCGAACAGTAATGCTCGTGATAAAATCGTGAGCGGGCAGCACCGCCGGCTGCCTTGGTGAAAACAAATAGCAGAAATCTCCCTGCAACCCCCGGTATCTGTCGGAGAATGATGAATTCCAGCATCTCTTCAGTGAACCAGGAACTACCGGGGGGGCAGTGTGGGGAGGGAAAGCTCTCGTATGTGCTAACTCGGCACTCCCCCAGCCCCACTAGTGAGGAGGTTCAACATGCAAGTCTGGGCTCGTCTCCATTTTTGTTCTGAAGCTCGGCTTTTGGAAGGGTACGGTTCAGAAAGTCACCACTTTCCTGGGAGACGGTGAGCCTGACCGCTAGAGCAGAGATTCCAATACAGGCGGTTTCATTTTCTAAGCGCACCAAGGACTGTGGCCATTTGTACGAGCGTTTCCAAGGTGCAATATACCACCGATTTGGACGCGTGCATGTTTCTCGCTTTTCCCCATCCTATCAAGCCCGGCATCTTGCAAGGCACGGAAGCTACAGGATGTTTTCTATCCACTTTTGAAGAGCTGAAGAGAATCTTCTATATTTCTCTCTAGCCACTGAAATGCCAGCCCTTCCTCCCTTGTAATCAGCACTCACAAACCCACCACACCTCCAGAGCTTTGTGCATTCTGCTGAAGCCACTCAGCTGCTGCAGTGACCAAGTGCGGGGGCCTCCCGCTTAGCATGCTCAGCGGCTGCACGTGAATTTGACTCCCAAGCCACTAGCACCTTTTCTATCTCCTCACACTCTCTCTTGCTGGCAGGAGATCACAGACCGTGAAAAAACTCACTGAGACCAGGCACATGCATCCGTCTTAAACCAACTGTGCAGGCAGCAATTAACTGAAGGGATTATGCAGTATGGGAGTCATCCACCAGATGTCACTACACAGCAACCACAGTCAGAAATTCCAGGGCTCTGGGCTCTAATCACTACAGGACTGATCCTGCAGTCTGAACGCCTGTAAGTATTTATGAGCATTTCTATGCTAGTCACTGCAACAGCTCAGCACCTAGAGAGGCAAAGCCTCCATTGAAATCCATCAGTGGGAGTCCCGTGTGTGTAAGAAATGGTGGGCGAGGTCCAAAGAGATAAGCAAAGCTACTGCTAAGAATCACAGGTTTCAGAGTAGCAATCAGTCACTCTTGTAGTTAAAATATTCATCTCCCATCCCCCAGGTTTGTCCTCCTCTTTGGCCGAGATGAGCTGCCTTCCTCCATGTTTCTAACAGAACAGTCACCAAGATGGCTCCGGTTTGCTTACTGCCCTCAGTGTGCATATTTGTGAGAGACTTTGCCGCTAATGATCACAAAATACTGGGCTCCTAAGAAGAGGGTCTCTAATCTGGGCGCTGCATTTTAAATGTTAACATTGTGGATAGTGGAATAATGCCATATGGACTATTTCACACTTCCCCTTCTGATCCGGCATGGATTTCACTAGTCTTTTTTCCACAGCAGATTACTTTAGTGCTAATGGAAGGTGCCACCCTGCCAGCCCTAGGGACTGGAGTTCTGCATCTATCTGCACAACCGGTACAGCCCAGGCATTGGCAATGCAAGTGTCCCCCAGGCTGACCAGCCTACGTGCCTCAGCCCTGACATGAAGAGATCCTCTGTGGGAATCAGAGGGGAGTTCTGGCTCAATGGCCTAGTCAGTTTTTAGGGGGCCCGCTGCCAAGACTGCCATCAAGGAGCTGGCCACGAAGGCTCTGCACCCCATTTCATAGACTCCTTGGCTCATCACTGCAGAAATCACCCCTACACCAATCACAGACAGCGGGGCACCTCTTTGATGGTTTTGACGATCTCGAACTCTGATGACGTGTGGAAGTCATAGCCTTCTTTCCGGAGATAGAGGCGAAGGAAGCGGGATACATCGCGGCCAGCGATATCGATCCGCATAATGGAGTGAGGCATAGCAAACCCTTCGTAAATAGGAACCGCATGGGTAACGCCATCCCCGGAGTCCAGCACCACCCCTGTGGTTCTCCCTGTAGCATAACTGCAACAAAGGAGGGAAAGATCATATCTGAGTGACAGGCAGCGCATTTCACAAGTGTTACCTGGACTTTTACCTGGCCCAACTGACGCCATGTTTACACTCCAGACAAATAATAAAGCAATGAGAGAGAAACAAGTAACTGCAGAATAATTCAGCTTACTTCTGAAATGGGCATTTCTACTTTTTTAAGTCAAGTTTTTTCAGTTCTGAGGAACTCTGTTTAATTTTGGCCTTGATGCAGGATTTGGGGTGGTTGTTTTGAAATAAGATTTTACAAAATGCAATATGGATCGAAATAAGTAGTTATAATTAATATATGTCAACGTTGGTAAAATTAGATCAGTCCAATTTCATAAGTGAAATGCAGAAAGTAAATGACCGGAATGAAGAATACGATGTTAGAGTTAAAAAATGCATTTAACAATCTAGTGGGTTACTAATAAAAAAGGGAAGGATTTGAAAAGAAATAGGATTAATCCCAGTGTCACTAACTGATCCATTTGAAACTGAACCGCGCACAAAATACGACCATTTTATAAAGCTCCGTTGGTTTAATATGGCTTGGTAAAGACCAGGATGGAAATCCTTGCAGATGAACTCTGCAAATCTTTTTTTAAGCCAGCCAGTCACACACAGTTCCCTGCCCCCCCATCTCCCAAAATGCCACACTCTAAGGCAGCTGGAGGGGCAGGAATCATTACGTCGGCCAGCTCTGGTGCCTCCCATTGCCTAGAGAGAGCTTCTGGTAGGAAGCACGAGCCCGGAGCTTTCCACAGCGGGCACAAGATGGCTGCAATGCCAGGCCGTGGGGCGAGAGGTACTGCTTTGGATACACTAGCCTTTGCCCCAACCATTGCCAACAACCACCGTGGGGCACTAGTTCAGTCAAGGCACCAGCAGCCACCAGCATTTTAACCACCACGGCCCCCTCCTGCAGGCAGACCTAGAGGACAGGTTGGTAACATGACAAATGTCGGCGAGATCCCTGCCCTTGTTTACACCAGCACGCCCACAAGTGGAGCTGAACTGACACCTACTCAATGTGGCGCTCTGCCCCCTCTAGCCAAGGCTGGACCAAGCAGAGGTTGAGCCTGCTGCAGCCTTGGTTAACAGAGCTCGGTCTTCTAGCTCAGGCAGTAGAGGCTCCCGCTTTACGATCCCCAGGTTCAAGCCCCGCTGCTGATCTAGGGTGCAAAGCTGCAGACTGTGGCCTGTACAGGGATTTGAGCGTGGTGGACCTTGTTACACTAGCAATGACTGGAGATTTTTCAAAATAAAGCCTAATAGCCTGTATATTTCTACTTCCTTCCAGGCAGTTAAGGTCAGAATTAGACATGGGACAAAGCTGCAAATATCAGAGCAGGACCCAAATGCCCCCGTGGTTTGGGGATGGGCAGATCCGTCTCCATTGAAATAGTCATTCTCCAAAGGAATGGCTGGTTTTCAGGACAACCTCACTTGAGTTTTATTTCTGCCCTTCTGCTCAGGCTATGCAGAGAAAGGGGAAGATACTTACAGGCTGAGCACCGCTTGCATGGAGATAAAGAGCGCTGGCACGTTGAAGGTCTCAAAGAAAACCTCAGCGGCTCGCTCTCGGTTCTTCCGTGGGTTCAGGGGAGCCTCCGTCAAGAGCACAGGATGCTGGTTTAATCGAGACAAAACAGAAGTCAGCAGAGGGGTTCGTTCTGCGGCTCTGACCCGCTGCAGCTGGGAATGCTCGATCACAGCTAGATGTAGGAGTGGGGCTCTGTCCCCACCACAGGCTGCGAGTGTCCATACGGACTGGGGGTGGGGGGCGTGATTGGGAACGTGTTCCAGAAGAACTCTGTTTACTCGTACACTTTAGGAACCGCGGGGATATAAATAGCAACGTGGGATGAAGTTAAGGAATGAGGGAACACTGCCAACCAGAGAGATCTCAGAGGCTGGGGAATAATCTCCCGCTGGAAGGGCTTGAGAATCCTCAGGACTTGGGCCATTTCAAGCTAAATTCAACAGAGCGCTGGGGGACAGACTTTCGGGGACTATCCTGCTGTGACCGAATGGATTTTTTTCCATCTGTCCACTCAGAAGTCACATCATTAAGTTTCCAGCAGGGCTGCCTTTAAAACACAGGCCCTGACTAGGGGCTGCAGGCTTCAGTTCATCACCATGGTGCAGAAACGCTGCTAAGCTACTTCCAGAGACATTTCACAGAACATCTCGCAGACGTTGCCCTATTTTATTTCTCTCTCTCTCCAGGTTGAGTGCACAGGGTTTATGCCTCCTTCCTTTCAAACAATCTCATTAGTAAACATTTGGTGAGCGGATAAAGCAGGACAGGAACGATGAGAGGCACCCGGCCCAGCTCAGAAATAAGGGGATGCTGCATTGGGGAGAATGTGTGCATGGGGGCTGAATGCTGGATCAGCAGTAAAGCTACAGTGTCAGATTAGCACCAGGCCGTTCTGCTTGCGTACTTCTTGGCGGAGGGCTAAAGCGAAGCAATAATTTTTGATTAATGAACAGGTACATTTAGAGCTTCTGCAGGGAAAAGCAAAGGAAAGGTGCCAGATCTACCCCAGAGCTTACACACGGGGCCTGCGTGGAATCTCACCTCTTCTGAGAAAGTCTGAAGCTGGTCTTTCGAATACACGTAGTGCCAGATGCGCTCCATGTCATTCCAGTCCTTCACTATGCCATGTTCCATGGGGTATCTGATCGAGAGCAGACCTCGGTGCTCCTAGCCACACAGAAAAGACAACGCAGCACGCCTGTCAGCGAGATTTCCAAACATACTCCTCACTGCCCATTACTAGTGACACTGCTCCTCTTACAGAGGCATCTGCTTGGTGTAAAATCCAAGGAATAACACCGACTGTCTGTATTTAATTATAAAGGATAGGATATCATAAACTGATATACAAATATCCATAAACGGGTATGTTTGTTTCTCTAGTTTATGCACGATGGGAAGCTCCAATGGGGTGTGCACTGACCTTTTAGGAGAGTCTAATGGCCAAGTTCAGCCCCAGACAAGGTTGTTAAGGGGGCTGTAGTCTGGAGCGATTCATGGGACCGTGTGCTGTGCAAGACAGGACTACATATGGCAATCGTCTTGCTCAGGCTATGGAAACCAGAAGTGAAGGAAGATCTGGTATTTAAGGTTCTCGACCAGGAGAGATGGAGATGCAGCATGAGAAGGAACTGTGAGTTGGCTAGAGAAAAGCCAAAAATAGGAGGACCCAGGGAGGAGTGAAGTGAGTGATGGAGGAGGCTATGGGCTAGCTTCCTGTTTCTGGGCCTGCAACAGGAATGCCCAGGTAGGGTAGAAAGAAATCCACCTCCACCCTGTGCATAAACAGGGGCAGATGCTGGAGGAAAGGACTAATATTGGTACTGATCAGCCCCGCATCAATAGGGGGTGAAGTTGGATGTGTGAAGGATGGAAGTGTTTAGCCCAAGGAAGACTCTTCTGTTTTGGCCAGAGGATCAAAAAAAATAAAAAAAAATCAACTGGCCTACGACAAGAGATCAGCACGGGAGGCTGAAACACAGAGCTGGAGTGGAAACTGAGGCACAACTATACCCAGTGACAGAGAGCTAGGAACCTGCTACCGAATCCCATCACTCCCCACTGAAATGCAGCCACTCTGGGGAGGAGGACAGCAGATGTTTAACACCCCACAGCACCACCACACAGCAGTCAATGAATGTTGTATCCAAATCAAAACGGCAGGGGAGATTAGGGAGGGAGGAGGTAATTGTCCAACTGGAATCAAGCCAGGACACTGGGGGGTGGAAATCCCACTCTAGGAAAGGGCTATGGACTCCAGATATGATTGTTATTAGAATCAAAGAATCATAGAATACCAGGGTTGGACGGGACCTCAAGAGGTCATCTAGTCCAACCCCCTGCTCAAAGGGGGACCAATCCCCAGACAGATTTTTGCCGCAGATCCCTAAATGGTCCCCTCAAAGATTGAACTCACAACCCTAGGTTTAGCAGGCCAATGCTCAAACCACTGAGCTATCCCTCCCCCCAGGGCATTAGTTTTATGTCCCTTTTGACAGGGATATAATCTAAAAGAAACACTATCCTTCTACAGGCACAGAGACCAGGGAGAGCAGAGAAAGGCTCCGTAGTGTCTGAGCGAATATAAAACGTGTTTAACTGAAACAACTAACGCTACCACCCGGGGGCAGGGCACAAACCTCAGCTTGCTGCAGGCAGCACCCTGGACTGGAAGGTCTAGACTGCTCCCCTTCGCAGCTCTTCCACTTCCAGTGGTAACATTGCCCTCCACTACTGCTGCAACTCTTCTCAGCTGGGAACCATGACATCCCCGTGGAGCCTACACCCAGACACATGGGGATCCATGATAAAGAGGCGCTCTTACCTCTGCTTTTGGCCCAATGAAAATGTCCCCTTCTAAAGCACCAGCCATGACACGAACGTGCTTTGGTCTGCCCACACTACAATGGAGGTTACAAGCATTAGAGAGTCTCATGTAAGACAGGATACGTACCTGAGCACTAGCTAGTCAGTGCTTCTCTATTCCCTGAGAAGCTATTGCTAGCAATAGTGGGAGGGACTACTTCACCTGGGTGAGCACACATACACCCCTGGGGAAGAGCGAGTCTGGTGAGCTAACAGCTGTCAGTGGTGCCCAGGCATCCGGATCCCGGAGTCCTTTCTCAGCTAGAGCTCCCATTGACTTCCACAGCCATTTTACATGAGTAAAGATGGTAGAACTGGGCTCAGAATAAATATATAAAGGTATTTTTTACGCATCCTGTTTTTGTTTTCTCAGTTTTCCAGAGGACCTCAGTTGTCTAATAGCAGGATGACCAATGTTTGTACTGGGGTTAAATTAATTCCACCTTTGGTCTCTCTATAATTCTATAACTACAACCAGTTACTGGGAGCCCACAGGACTTCACTCAAAGCCATACATAATTATCCTTTGCGCGTTTTTTAGCAACTTCAGGCAATCTCAAAGCATTTAACATCACTGAACTCAGAACCAGGACCCCTCTGGAAGGAGAGTATTATCTCAGTGGCAGAGCCAGAGATAAAACCTACTTCTTCAGATTCCCAACACCTGCTTAAACCACAAGACCGTTCCTCCCCCTATGTAGATTGCACATGGTCTGGGATACTCAGAGCAACTAAACCCCCCCACCAGAGTTACCAGGGTACTTACTAGTTTGGAAAACAGTACTTCGGTATCTGGTCACCTGCAAAACCTGCCTTGATTACACCCGAGCCCTGTGGGGGAACAGAGAAGTGTGTGACAAATATTGAATAATGTCAGTCACGTGGCACTTGTGCTCACAACAATTTAAAAAACAAGCAGCATGTGAAATGAAGCACAAACAGCCCTCCCCTGTATCACTTCGACCCAGCATAAAAAAAGCCCCCCGCCCGGACGATCCAAATCCAGACATGTGCTTTGCAGTGTGCGAAGGTGATCCTCAGAGGGAGTAATTTCCACCCTCCACTGACAACACCTTGCTGGGCAGGCCTGGAGCGTGAAAACTGAGGAACCTCAGCAAAAAGTATCCGCTCCTCTCGGCCATCACACTGGTGCACAACACAGAGTCTGCTTCATACAGCAGAGTAGTTTAGATCCAAACATTGTCACCTGTTTAGCATCTGAAGTATGCTACGGGCTGAACAGACACAGAAAAAGAGCCCTCAGCCCCAACAGGCGGCCGGTCTAATCTAAACAATAGACAGATGGCAGAGAGGGCAACACAAAGCAAATAATAAAAGGGCAGAGTTTAGCAAAAACTGTGCCAGTTTCATTTGTTTGAAGCAGGCCCGGCTCCAGGGTTTTGGCCGCCCCAAGCAGCCAAACAAAAAACAAACAAAAAAAAGCCGCAATCACGATCTGCGGCAGCAATTCGGCGGGAGGTCCTTCGCGCCGAGCGGGAGTGAGGGACCGTCTGCCGAATTGCCACCGAACAGCTGGATGTGCCGCCCCTCTCCAAAGTGGCTGTCCCAAGCACCTGCTTGGTAAGCTGGTGCCTGGAGCCGGCCCTGCTTAGAAGGGAAGCCGGAGGGTTCACAGGCCTTTCAGAAGAAGCATGCCTTAGGATGGGATTTGGAGAAAAGGATGGAGGCGTGGCTGACTGAGCCAGGGAGGAGTTTTAAGGGGAGAACAACCCCATGGAAAACCGACTGGAGTTGAGGCTGAGAGAAGAAGCTAAGGGGGGTGCGCTCTTTGGGGCAGGGACAGACTTGTAGTTCTGTGTCAATACAGCATTTAGCACGGTGGGATCCTGGGTATGACTGGGGCTAATAATAATCGGTGCGCAGCATCGGCAGAGCTATGGGGACAAGCAGGGAGCAAAAGGAAACAAGAGCAGAGAGGAACGTGGGAGCTAAGTTGCACAGGGCTTTGGGTGCAACAAGGAATTTGGATCAGATTCAAGAGGAAGCCAGTGAGAAGAGGCTGGGTACTGCAAGGACGGTAGATTTTTTTTTTGCAAGGAGGCATTATTCAAAGCAGCAAAACCCCACAGGAGCATGTAGAGTAGTTAAAAATTCAGCACTTTGATTCTTTGGTAACAGTTGTGCCAGGCGGCTGACCTCCTGGAGCTGCGGAAATCTCTCAGATCAAACAGCAAAGTGCACTTCTCCTCGTGGATACTTTCAGGGTACATCCTGGGAACATGGCTGCCTACCACAATCACCGGAGAGCCTCTCCCCTCCTCCGCTTCCTCTTCCCCTTTCTGTAGGAGCGCCAGCTTGAAACAAAGAGTGATCTCAGGGAAACTCCCAGGTTTTTAGTCTAAAGAGCAGACTCACACACACTCTCTCTGTGTCAGATAATCAAGGTTTGCTCACTCAGGACACTGAAAACGAGCGCCTTCTGTGGAAAGGCATGTAATTAAAAGATGAGAGTGGAGTGAGGCATGTGACACATGCTGAAGCCAAGTGATTCTAATAATGGGGTTCGCTATTCACCTTCAGTGACTCCACAGCGTGATTTCTTGGTTTACAGGTCAAGAGGATTGTTCTATCGGCCACACAGGATCCCAGACAACCAATGGTGCTCTTAGGGTGACCAGACAGCAAATGTGAAAAATCAGGACAGGGGGTGGGGGAATATTAGGAGCCTATATAAGAAAAAGACCCCAAAATCAGGACTCTCCCTATAAAATTGGGACATCCGGTCACCCTAAGTGCTCTTCACCCACAGATCTCAAAGCACCCCCAAAAAGCAGGTTAGTATCTCTGTCATCACCTTACAGACAGGAAGGCCGACAAATTGATTCACCCAAAACCACTCAGCGAATCAGTGGCAGAGTAGGATTAATACTCGGGTCCTGCCTCCCAGGCCAGTGCCCTACCCCCTGAATCATGCTGGAGCACTGTGAGTCATCCCCATCCTGCCAGCAGAGCCCAGATAAGACGTCCTGTGTGTCCCAGAATAGACTCCTGCTTGGTGGCCCACAATTTTGTCGGATCGCTGCACTAACCTACTCACACATGGAAATGATCGGTGACATAAGAGATGGGGTCAGCGGGACGTGGACTCTTTTCTGACCACCATTTCAGAGCAAAGCCATTATTCTAGTCTACAAAACACAGTGTTGAGTTTCCTAAGCACTAGCTTTAACACATACTTGGCAATTCACAATTTCACCGTAGCAAATAGCAGGATAAATAAATACAGTAAGGCAACCTCATCCAAAGCCAGTTCTTATTTAATATTTGAGTCTAGATAATAACTCAATACACGGCCAGCACGCTTGGCTCCAGAGAAACAGTTGCAGGAGAACAATGATGCTCCTATTGAATACTGAGAGATCCCCAGCAAGGGATGCATTTTTAACTTACTTATTAAAGTTCAAAATCAGTTGAGATTATTTATCCCTCAAAAACATACATTGGACTTCAGTGGAACCCACAAGCCTGTAGGACTGGACCCAAATGCAGTAGTACCAGACACTAATCCAATCGCAATTGTTAACCATCTCTCTATTATGAGAGTTGACAATGCTTTCCAGTCTATTTAGCTTCCCTGTAAAATGCTTTAATCTTTCTAAACAAAGCTACACTTGCGTGCACTAGGTGGTGGATCTATTTAATCTTTGCTCACTGTCCCGGTAGATGCACACAGAAAAGAATTTAAGTGGTTAAAAGGACACTGCCAGGTTAAGCATCGTGGTTTTAAAATAAATATTTTGGGGGGTTTTGTTGCCCTGGAGTGAAGTTCATTTCAAGGAATGTGGTGGAAGCAATTTTAAGTACAGCAAAAACATGTGACCTCCTCTCTGGCTACAACAACACTGCACACCAAAAGCATATTAGATATAAAAATCTATGAGTCTTAATAAATCTATCTTCCTTTATCAGTTATCCAGATTGGTTTTGCATTTTAAATATGAAAAAACCCACTAGAGATTGTTTTGAAGTCAGTGATAATATATTTCGTTTACAATACCTAAACTTTGGGAGCATGCTACCTAAGCACACCCCTTTCACCAGCTTTGTAGTGGACTGCAAAACTGATTCGCTAATCTTGAAGGGGTTTATGATCTGAATAAACATGGAATTCACTGACAGATTAAATCTACTCTGGTCTCATTCTTTATGGAAATAACACACTCCATCCTCTTTCACTTCCATTTTGATAGATATTCTTTTGCTAACATCAAGAGCATAAAAAAAAACACTCACTCAAAGAAACAATATCCAGTAGTGCTGTATCAGCTGTGGAAAACAACAACATTAAGATCACAAAGACACACTGATTCTCCTCTCTCAGGCCAGGCCTTATGTAAGTAGGGACGACTACAGGGAGGTCAGTGGAGTCAGTGCTGAATCTGGCCCTTCACCTCGATTGGTTTCATTTATGTTCACCAAGGCCACCCATCCATTGATTTCAGCGACGCTCCATGGGGGTGCAGCGATCTGCCCACACTCAAGTCATTTACAATTTACTTATGGGAAAAAGATGGGGTGTTAAGCCAGTATTGTGCAGCAACCCCGACCTCCAGCTTTGTACAACAAAAGCCTGGTGCTGGAAACATTATAATTGGCAATAAATAACAGTAATAGGTAAGAGTAGGTATTACTAGTGGTAACAGCAGGACTGGAATCGGGACTCTCTGGGTCTGTTCTCGATTCTCACTGCCTCATTTTACATGCCTAAAACATGCCAACTCTGTAAGGCCCTTCGAGACTCTCTGATGAAAGGCACTACAAAGAAGTGCAGAACAGTAGTATATTGTCTGCACTATTTCCACTTTCTCTCTCTCTCTCCTAGCACTTTCCTCTATCACTCATGGACAGCCTCAAAATTGCAACGTCACTGTAAGATCCTGATCTGGGAGCCTTGCCTGTGAAAAATTCTGATCTCACAACATAAATCACTCAATTATTTCTCTCACATATACCGCGAAAAATCTCAATTTAACTAGTCAGGGACACAGTGAAACCAGATATGCTAATATGCCTCTTTATACCTTGCTCAACCCCTAGCAGTGTCTGCATATTATTAACACTAAGTTCTAATAATATTTCCTTTGCATTTCTCCCATGTCTTTCATCCTAGGAGCTCAAAAGCCTTTTGTCAAGGTGGGTAAGCACCACTGTTCCCATTTTATTGATGGGAAAACAAAAGCACTGAGAGGTTAAGCAGCATGCCCAAGGTCACACAGAGTTAGTGGGAGAATAGGGAATGAGGGGACCAAACTGTCTGGATCAGGTTTCAAAGTTTGAAGGGTTAAGATATGGTATTCCAGTTCAGGAAAATCTCTCTACAAGGAAAAGAAGACAGGCCTACCAAGTCAAACCCTTGGTCTAACTTCTAGACAGCATTTCTCCTCGATCCTAAAGGGAAACATCAACGGTGGGGGTAAAAGCCAGCAATACAAACTATGGCAGGAGCCTCAGGAAATTTGAGATGCTTCCCTCAGAGTGAAACAAGAGTCATGCCTTCCATTCTGACACATACAAGTCACAACACTGAAATATATTTGGAATTAGTTACTGGGAAAGACACGTTGGCAAAGAGATAAGAAAGAGTTCAAGAGATGGGTGGATTTCCAGATGGCAATTGGGATGGACAGTAAAAATGCAATAAGAGGGAATTAGGAATCACCCAATATAAGGGCAGACATGCTAGGATGTCTAGAGTGAGCCTAAAAGGTCTAAAATTGCAAGGTACAAGAAAACAGGAAGCGTGTCAGAGCTGCAAGGCAAGCAAGCCCATTTATTATTCCTGAATCCTTTTGTCAAAGGTGATGGAGAAGGATGAGAACACAGGCAGAATCCCCCCATTCGACACATGAACAGTAAAATTTGTTTGGAATATTGGCATCAAGGGGCTGAAGGGAGGAGACCGAGAGCATGTGACCCATTGTAACAAATCAGGTTGCCTCTAAATTATCCCCCTCCTTCTCTCGCCCTTTACCGGATAGTCCTTGTTGTTGGGAGAATCAGAGTTAACGAAACTGCTGTCTGCATGGGACTCTGAAGTACATCACGAAGGCCTGGAGCCAACCTCATCTATAATCCTGAGATGTCCCCCATAGAGATTACAGTTCCGGCTTGAATCGATGAGAAGGGCCAGGAGCTAGAACCTATCATCTCTGCAGGCCATGCCCCGACCGTTAAATTCATGGCAGTGCAGTGTATTCTGGGAGCAGTCATCCCCATGAGCCTCACTTCTCACTGGTCTGGAGATGGAGCAGTGCATGCTGGGAGCTGTCCCCACTGGGGTCCACCTCCCTACTGGACACAGAGTGCATGCTGGGAGCGGTTCTCCCCATGAAGATGGCATACTTCTCTGCTCTCAGCATGGAGCAGTGCGTGCCGGGTGCCGGGTCAGGGCAGAGCCTCTCCAAGCCCTTCACCCCAAACCTGCCCAGTCTGCTCAGATGTCCTGGCAGGGCACTGGACCATGGAACTTGAGGGGTCCCAGCCTATACCTATGATAGACAGCCAGGGCAGCCAATCACTGCAGGTACATTACTCAGGGGCGGGCTCGTCAGGTTTCGCCAAGGGACAGGGCATCCCATGCGAGTGACAGCCGAGAGAGCCAATCAGGCCATCAAAACACTCCCGTGGCTGGGCACTTCCGCGGAGGTAAAACCGGTCGAACAGGCAGGTTAGGGTGAGCCCTCCTCCGGTGATTGACAGGCGCGGGAGCCAATGAAAAAGCGGGAAGGAGCGTGCTCATTGAGTTCGGTTGACACGTCGCTGAGTCTGGGCGGGCCCGAAATCAGGACGGGGCGGGGCTGAGGGGACTCGCCCGGGGAGGGGGAGCGGCAGGGCGGGGCCCCGGTGACAAAGGGATCATGCTGGCCGTGTCTTTCCCGCCTCCCCGTCCCTGGTGCCGGCCTGAGGGGTCCGGGCCCGGACTCACGTTATCTATCACCACGGGCTGGTTCGCGATCACATCGTAGGACTCCATGGCGGGACTCGCCGCAGCCGCCAGCCAGGGAGCGACAGCCCGGGCTGCGGGGCGCATGCGCGGAAAGAGAGCGCGGGGCAGCTTGGGCGCTGTGCGCTTTATGAGCACTGCATGCTGGGAACTGTAGTCTGTACGTGAGGGGAGGCCCAGGGCATCTTGGGAATTGTAGTCTGTGGGTGGGTTCTGGTGCGTAGGGGCGGGGTCTGTTTTGCCCTGACATAGGCTGTAGTGTAGACATAGCCTTATGTTCACCCAGATAAGTGACCAGGGAGACGTAGGCCACGTCTACACTCAGGGCCGGTGCAACCCATTAGGCGACCTAGGCCGTCGCCTAGGGCGCTACTATTTGGGGGGGCGGCGACCATAGTGGTATTTCGGGGGCGGGACCTTCCGCCACCGCTTTGGGGGGGTGGCATTTCGGGGCTGGACCTTCCGCCGTCTAGGGCAGCAGAAAAGCTGGCGGCGCTCCTGTCTACACTACCACTTATGCAGGCAAAAACTAAGAGCTTCTCCCACCGATACAGTGCTGTCCACACCGGTGTTTTTGTTGATGAAACTTTTGCCAGTCGGGTGTGGTTTTTTCACACCCTGATGACAAAAGTTTTGCCAACAAAAGTGCTAGTGTAGACATAGCCTTAGTCAGTCCTTCATAGCATCATCGTCTAATCTCTTAGCAACTGTTTTTATTTGCTAATAATTAGAATTGTCGATTAATCGCAGTTAACTCACATGATTAACTCAAAAAAATTCACTGGAGAGTGGCAGCTGCTGGCTGGGAGCCCAGCTCTGAAGGCCGAGCCACCTCCAGCAGCAGCACAGAAGTGAGGTGGCCTGGTGTGGTATTGCCACTCTTACTTCTGCACTGCTGCCTGCAGAGCTGGGCCCTCAGTCAGCAGCTGCCACTATCCAGCCACCCCGGTAGTAGGGCAGAAGTAAGGGTGGCATGGTATGGTATTGCTACCCCTTCTTCTGCACTGCTGCTGGCAGGGTGCTGCCTTCAGAGCTGGGCGGCTGAAGAGCGACCGCTGTTGGCCGGGTGCCCAGCCCTGAAGGCAGTGCAGAAGTAAGGGTGGCAATACTGCAACTCCCCCTAAAATAACCTGGTGACCCCCCGCCCCAACTCCCTTTTGGGTCAGGACCCCAGTTTTGGAAACCCTGGTCTCCCCTGTGAAATCTGTATAGTATAGGGTAAAAGCACCCAAAAGACCAGATTTCATGGTCTATGACGCGTTTTTCATGGCTGTGAATTTGGTAGGGCCCTACTTATGGGACTATTCACAGTGTATAAACTTAAGCACATGCACAAGACTTTGCAGGATAGGGGCCCTGGCTCCAATTTCTAGTGTAGACTGGTACTTCAGTGTGTGTTGTATGCAGGCAAAAGCCTTGGTTAGCCAGTTGATAAATCATGTTTTTAAAAGTGTCTGATTTAATTTTGCCAAGGAAAAATAGGAGCAATGTAATTAAAGGTGTCAAGTATCAGGGGGTAGCCGTGTTAGTCTGTATCTACAAAAACAACAAGGAGTCTGGTGGCACCTTAAAGACTAACAGATTTATTTGGGCATAAGCTTTCGTGAGTAAAAACCTCACTTCTTCGGATGCATAGAGTGAAAGTTACAGATGCAGGCATTATATACTGACACATGGAGAGCAGGGAGTTACTTCACAAGTGGAGAACCAGTGTTGACAGAGCCAATTCAATCAGGGTGGATGTAGTCCACTCCCAATAATAGATGAGGAGGTGTCAATTCCAGGAGAGGAAAAGCTGCTTCTGTAGTGAGCCAGCCACTCCCAGTCCAAGACACATCACACGATCCATTGTCTACAGCCAAGCCCTAAGATACAACCGAATTTGCTCCAACCCCTCAGACAGAGACAAACACCTAAAAGATCTTTATCAAGCATTAAAGGTGGGAAATTCTAAAACAAAAACATTAAGGTTGCTAAGTGACAATAAGGTTCCTGTGTCCTGTTCCCCAATTTTGAATACCTACAGCCTGTTTGTATGTGCTCGGCATAAGAGTGAGACATGAGAGAAGTTGGGTGTGCAGGCAGGGGCTTAAGAAAAAATCCTCTGCTGCTGAGACTGCTGATGTTCTAATACTTACTATCCACCCTGACTCAGCTGGTCTTACATCATAGAATATTAGGGTTGGAAGAGACCTCAGGAGGTCATCTAGTCCAAACCCCTGCTCAAAGCAGGACCAACACCAACTAAATCATCCCAGTCAAGGCTTTGTCAAGCCGGGTCTTAAAAACCCCTCTAAGGATTGAGATTCCACCACCTCCCTAGGGAACCCATTCCAGTGCTTCACCACCCTCCTAATGAAATAGTGTTTCCTAATATCCAACCTAGACCTCCCCCCTGCAACTTGAGACCATTACTCTGTGTTCTGTCATCTGCCACCACTGAGAACAGCCTAGATCCATCCTCTTTGGAACCCCACTTCAAGTAGTTGAAGGCTGCTATCAAATCCCCCCTCACTCTTCTCTTCTGCAGACTAAATAACCCCAGTTCCCTCAGCCTTTCCTCATAAATCATGTGCCCCAGCCCCCTAATCATTTGCATTGCCCTCCGCTGGACTCTCTCCAATTTGTCCACATCCCTTCTGTAGTGGGGGGGACCAAAACTGGACACAATACTCCAGATGTGGCCTCACCAGTGCTGAATAGAGGGGAATAATCACTTCCCTCAATCTGCTGGCAATCCTACTAATACAGCCCAATTTGCCGTTGGCCTTCTTGGCAACAAGGGCACACTGTCGACTCATATCCAGCTTCTCGTCCACTGTAATCCCCAGGTCTTTTTCTGCAGAAATGCTGCTTAGCCAGCATTTCTCCAGTCTGTAGCAGTGCATGGGATTCTTCCTTCCTAAGCGCAGGACTCTGCACTTGTCCTTGTTTAACCTCATCAGATTTCTTTTGGGCCCAATCCTTCAACTTGTCTAGGTCACTCTGGACCCTATCCCTACCCTCCATCGTATCTACCTCTCCCCCCAGCTTACTGTCATCTGTGAACTTGCTGAGAGTGCAATTCATCCCATCATCCAGATCATTAGTAAAGATGTTGAACAAAACCGGCCTCAGGACCGACCCCTGGGGCACTCCACTTGATACCGGCTGCCAACTAGACATCAAGTCGTTGAGCCTGACAGTCTAGCCAGCTTTCTATCCACTTTCGTCTGGGACCTCCCCCAGTCGCCACAAATTTTCAAAGATAATGACCAATGGCTCTGCAATCACATCAGCCAACTCCCTCAGCACCCTTGGATGCATTAGATCTGGATCCGTGGACTAGTGCATGTCCAACTATTCTAAATAGTCTTTAGCCTGTTCTTTCACCACTGAGGGATGCTCACCTCCTCCCCAAACTGTGCTCCACAGTGCAGCAGTCTGGGAGTCTACAACTTCTCTGAGGGGAAATAATCTCTATGGGTGTGTCAATTAGCAAGTGAGTTCTGACAACAGGGAGGGAGGTTCTCAGAGAGACCCTGCCTCAGGTCATCTATGGCAAGAGTTACCAACTTGTTACACACTGGGCAGTGTTCCAGGAGCAATTTGTAACTGCCCTCAACTTTAATACAGAGATGCAACCTCTGAGCTCAGCATGCAATGGGGCCCTAAGAGGGGAGGAGGGGAGTTATCTGGGCCCTCTGGGGAAAGAATGGGGTTCTATGAGGGAGAATGGGGAGGAGGATGTGTAGAATGCCATGTAGCTTCACTTAGGACCCCTGGGCTATGGGTAGCAGAGATGAAGTCTTTGCCTATGCTACTCTGTAGCAGACACCCAAATTAACACCTGATCAGGGATCATTGGGTATCTTCCTCCCACTCTGAATGTCCACGTCAAAAGAACAGGGTGTGTATCACAAATTGCCCAGCTGCTGCTAGCGTAGGCCACCATGTGGGATTAGGGGGAAGAATGGGCCACCACTGAAAACTATGAGTTGGTCTCCCATAGCCTTAATACAGTCGTTTAGTTGTGCTCTAGTGGGTAGCCACCAGTATTGCCTAGGACCTCACTAGCCTCTATGGGTTCTCCTTCGGTTCTCCAATCCTAGGGTCCATTCCTCTTCCCAAATGGTCCCTATAGCTTCCCCACCCACTCCTCTACTCACGCCCTATAGGGCCCCACTCTTCCAGCATGTGGCCCCTATAATTCCCACTCCTGCCCTGTTCTTCCCTATAGGGTGCATTCTTCCCCTCCCTCCTAATCACCCCCCATAGGATCCCCACACCTTTCCTCCTCCTCTATGGGGGCCCCAGTGTCCCCCCATAGGGTCCCCATAGCTCCCCTCCTGCCCTATTCTGCCCTATAGGGCCCCCAATTCTTCTCCCCCATAGGACCCTCATAACGTCTCTCCTCCCCTATTTGTCTCCATAGGGCCCCCATCACTCCCCTCCTCTGCCATAGGGCCCCTATAGCTCCCTCCTCCTAGGGTGACCAGATGTTCTGATTTTATAGGGACAGTCCTGATTTTTGGGTCTTTTTCTTATATAGGCTCCTATTACCCCCCACCCCCTGTCCCGATTTTTCACACTTGCTGTCTGGTCACCCTACCTCCTCCCCACAGCGCCCCACCTCCCCTAGCTTCCCCCATAGCCCCCCGCCCCTAGAGGGCCTCACTCTCCCCCTCCTGCTGCTGCAGCCGCAGGCCGCCGCCGCCAGGGGTCGCGCACGCGCCTCCCTCCGCCTCAGCAGGGGGTGGGGCCCGGCTGGGCGAGGAGGCCTGGCCTCCTGCGCTGCGATTGGCGGAGCCGCCCGCCAGTCAAAGTGCGGACGACTAGCCCCGCCCGGCGCCGCCTCCTCGGGAGCCGCCGGTGGACGGAGCCGCCTGGGCCGGGTGTGTGGCGAGCCGGAGCCCGGAGCAGCCGCCTGGGCCGGGCGGGCCGGTTCCCCCCGTCTCCCAGAGCTCGGCGCAGGGAGCCCCCAGCCCGTCCCGCTCGGAGCGGCGGCCCCATGGAGAGCGCGCGGCCTGGCGGGGCCCCCCCCGGGCCCGGGCCCGGCTCCTTCCCCGCGCTCTTCCCCCCGGGGCTGCACGGCATCTACGGCGAGTGCCGCCGCCTCTACCCCGAGCAGCCCAACCCGCTGCAGGTCACCGCCATCCTCAAGTACTGGTGAGAGCCGGGGGGGGGGAGGCGGCGCGCGGGGGCGGGGGCCCGCGGGGGGGG
>NC_048304.1:123123108-123184646 GCF_013100865.1 Trachemys scripta elegans | reverse complement strand
GTGGTGGCTGGGCCCCCTTAGAGGGGGTCCTGGTTGGGGGGATTCTCATGGGGGGGGGGGGCTGGGCTCCCTGAGGGGATCCTGGTTGGGGGGCTGGGTGAGTGGGGGGCTGGGCCAGTCTAGGGGGCCTTGAATGGGGGGCTCCCTGGGTGGGAAAGGGAGATGTTTGCCTGGGCCTCCAGGCTCCCCGCGTGGGGAGAGTTGGTTGGGCCTGTGAGGGGGTGGGGGGGTCCTGAGGTGGTGCATTGTTCTCAAGGGAGTTAATTTTGCAATCTACTCTTGTTCTTCATTTTAATCTGCCTTCACTTGGCACCAGAGAGAGCCAGGCCTAGGCACACTGTCCCCTCTCTGTGGACAGCTGGGGGTCCACAGACCCCAGTTTGGAAATCGGTAGTGGGTCATCCGGGTCGGTGCAGGGTTAGGATTTTTCCCTACAGAACTTTTTCTGGTGCTTTGAAAAAGTTGAGTTAAGGCTCTCCGCATTCTGGCATTTTTCCCTTTAATTTCATCAGGTCTGCCTCTGGCTAGGTAGAAATAGGAAAGTGGTTCTTTCTGTACCCATCTCTGACAGAACCAGGCAGTGACTGGTATCCTTGCAAAGATCCACTGCTCTTGTGAGAATCGACCAGTGCTTTTTGGAGAAGAGTCTGATTCTTGTAGGTTCATTGGCTGCTAATCCAAATCTGGGATGTAGATCTAAAATTGTTGAATATCTGAGGAAGCTTGGAATAAAAATGGTGTGTGTTTTTTGTTTTTGGTTCTGTTTTGTTTTCCGTGTGAGTGTAGGCTAACATTTTCCAAGTTTGGTACCTAACGTAAGTGGGCAGATCAGGTCACTACAGTTACAGCAATATAGATTTAGATGCCTTCCTTTAAGTGTTCCAAGTGCGACAAGAATTTCCAGTCACTTCTGTTTAGGAGTCAGCATTTCTCTTCTGTCATCAGTTTATGCCAATGTCAACTGGAATGACACAAGATTTGTGTGAGAGGAAGGTAGATTTGGATCTGTGATGATGATGAAGCTCTCTTTGGTTTTTAGGAATAAATAAATCCCAAGGTGCTGATTGATTGAGATCTGTGTGCCCTACCTCCTAGATCCTGGGAAAGGAGCTAATGTCAGGGATGATACCGTTGCTTTTCTGTGCTCAAATCTGAGGCAGGCTCTAATGTTTATCACCATTGTTACCACCCGTGCAGTTTCAATGGTGGTCATCATAACAGTGGAAGTTCCTCTAGCACAAACAGAGCACCAGTAGTGCAATGTATACACCACAGCTGCCTCCCAGAGGAGATTTTAGCACAAGGGCTAGTGTAGACACAGTGTAATGAAGGGGAGATGACCTATTTATGTGAGTCTTTAAACATTTGTGAAAACTTTGCTGAATTCACTGCTGTTGGTCACTCGTGCCTATGTTGTTGTCTTCTGCCCTCATCCCTCTGGGCCGTAAGCTAGATCAGTGATAGTTAGATTGAGGCTCGTGAGTTGCAAGTGGCTCTTTACATCACACCGTGTTTTAGTATCATGTGCACATTAATTATTAACCAGCCTAAGTTATTAATAAATCAGGATGCTTTTACTATGTTATTAACCAACTGTAGTTTATAAAATATTATTTGGTCAGTTTTGCTGTGAGAATAATTGTTTCATTTACTATATAAAAATAAAATTTAATAGTAAATGGAACAATGAATTCACAGCACTGTGGTTCTTTTGGGTAATGTTGATCTGTAACTTAGCTCCTGAACCCTTGAGGGCTGAGTCTCACTGATTTCTTCTTTTAATCTAAACAGCTCAGTGCCTCAGGAATAATATTGCAAACCTAATCAGTTTTTAATTATGTATAAAAAAATCACAACTTTTTTTTTTTTTCTAAAGAGTATTGCAGTGTTGATGGGTTTTCTGGCTTGCAAAGCAAGGCAAGTATCTATGTAAAACATGAAGCAAAACCAAGTGACATGCATACCTCTTGGCGGGGGGGCGGGACGACTTATGGATGAAAAATATTTCATGCAACAGGTGTTTTTAACAAGTTTCATTTGCATATTTTTGAAAATTAATTCAGATAGCTATCAGAATTTTTGGAAGCACTCCTGTACCTATGTGAGTGGAAACTTTCTTCTTGTAATCTTCAGATGATTGCTCTTAAGAGAAGTGGTTAAATATTTCTGAAGGAACATTCCTTTAGCACATAAAACTTCAAGCAATAGAGCAGCATTGTTAGTTGTATTCCTTGCTTTAGTAGAAAAGTGTTCAAAGTTTGTAGAATTGAGGATGACTGTTTCAGCTTAACTTTTTCACCAGTCTGTTTCCTGACACATTTTATAGTTTCAAGGCATTTTTCTAGTAGTGCTATATTAGTTCCTTTTCTAATGAATGTATCATATTCCCTCCTTTCACTAATCATCCCTTAGGAGGCTCTAGCTCCGTGGTTCTCAACTTGCAGCACAGAGCTGTGGCCTATGTGACATCCTCAGGGCCATACAGGTAGTATTGGATGCAGCCCACATAACACATTGGGGCCTTCAGTGGTAAATAGGTTGAGAACCACTGCTCTAGCTGAATACTTCGTCAGGTCTTTCTCCATGACGGAAGCTCAGGAAGTTTAACATTGGTCAACAGGGAATTCTTCATGCAAGTACAGTTTCTCCCTGAGGCTAACCTTATTGCTCACATCCCCTATCCAACTGAATGTGGTGTAACACATTTATTTCCTGTGCTAACGCTGTAACTTTATGCAATTCTAATTTTCCAAAAAAGTTCTAAACACTTACATTTATCATAACTTTGTGTCGGAACCTTTATACAGAGAAATGAAGATTACAGTACAATTGCAAAGTGTGCATTATAGCAAACTCCTGCCGAGGACAATATTTGAAGAGGTATTTGGAAGGCTGAGAGTAATGACAATTCAGATATTTATGGAATATATGGATTGTTCTGGTGAATTATTTGTATAGTATGGAGAGTGTACTTACAGACAAGCCTCTGCCCTGATGAAATTACAATCTAGGGCTCTGAAATGCCTCTGAGCAACACATTACAGGATTGGGGCCTGACCAGACAACATACAAAGGGTTGGGGGCTAGGGTGTAATAAAGAGGAATGATTGTATGTGGCCATTTTAGTTCTTTTTTTTTTGTTTGTTTGTTTTGTTTGGATCTCTTTACATTTGTTTTGGATAACAGAGAATTTTTGTTTTGACCAGAAAGCAGGTCAGCAGGGCCGGCTTTATGACCCGCAGGGCCCGATTCCAATACCCGGCGGCAGTCCGGGGCTTCAGCGGCACTTTGTGGTGGGGGGGTCCGCTCCAGGTCTTCCACAGCACCGAAGGACCCCCAAAGCAGACCCACCACCGCTGAAGAGCCCCACAGCAGGGCCCTTGCAGGCGCAGGGCCCTATTCCAAGGAATCGGGTGAATTGGCTTAAAGCCGGCCCTGCAGGTCAGACAGGAAACGGTTAAACAGCTACTTGCTCTGTTCCATAAACGTGGCTTACCTCTTGTCTCTTCTTGTCTTCATCTGTCCTTTCTGTTTTATGATAGTACAAATACCAAGGAAAACAGTTTGGCACGTTTTCTCATATTTGGGGGAGTTACCTTTCTCTCTGCACAGCCAGATGTGACTACGAATTGCTAATGAGGCCACTAACCTTGTTAGTGTCAACCAAATTTCGTTATTTGTCTTACAGCAGTAAAATATTCTGCAAATTCCATTTTTATATAAAATGGATTATTCCATTAAATAGTTTGCTAGTTGCTATATTCTGACTGTAAGTAGTGTTCCACTATGCAACCAATTCTAATATTTAACTTGATGCTGTGGGATATGTTTTTAAGTCATTCTAAATTGATCTTCTTAGTGTACTAAGAAGACATTAATAACATAACTTTGCAGAGAGAATGACTCTTGTCTCCAGTATTCACATTTTGTTTGCTTTCAAACATAGGCAATATTCTCTTAAAACTCAATCTTTTCTAATTCTACTTTAAGAAATAGAATGACTTAGTAAAAGTGGGAGTATACATTTCTGAATTGAGATAAAGGTTCGCAGTGTGAGTATTGCTATCACCATTTTTCTATTATTTTTCAATCATCTTTGGGTGTTTTGTGGGAACTCTTAGTAATGGTCCTCCAGACAGTTTCATGCTTTAACTTTAAAAACACTCAACATATGAGATACATGCACCCTGTCTTCCTATGCTTAAAACTCTAGATTTAACTTGGCCTTATTCTTTACTTTCTCTAGAGGGAATTCGGATATGCTAATTTCATTTTTGTCACTTGCAGTGATTTGAAGCAGGCCTTTGTCTAAAAGGCCCATACCAGCATTTGTGCAGACTTCATATTCATTTAGCATAAGACAGTCTTTCAAGACTCCTATGAAAATAAAAAGCACAGCTGAAAGTGTCATAACAAGACAGTTGTGATAATACATGGAAAAATTCACCTTTGTCTGCATAGCTTTCTTTAAAAAAATATATATACGGGACTAATGATACTGAGATTATTCCCTTTATCTCAGCATGTAAAACAGTTACAATTTTTTTTCTCCAATATTCTACTGGAACTTCCTTTTGTTTTGTTTTTTTACAGGTTGGGGGGACCAGATCCTCTGGACTACGTTAGCATGTACAGGAACTTGGGAAACCCAGCATTGAATGTTCCTGAGCACTGGCATTATGTCAGCTTTGGGTTAAGTGACTTGTATGGAGACAACAGAGTTCACGAGTGAGTGCCTTATGGATTCTATTGCTGCATGTTGTGCTTTGTCTATGTTGTGGATGAGGAGGCGTAAGGGACAGTAAAACGGCATCTTGTTTGTGGGTCAAACATACATATTTTTTGCTTTGTAGTCTAAGACTGTGCAAAGGGAACTGCAACTCATGGGTGCAGGAATCTACCATGCAGTTCTCCTTGCAAGACCAGGGCCTACTTTAGAATGCGATTGGTGAACTTATTCGTTTAATTATTTTAACTTCTGATAAAATTCTTATTTTTTCTTCTGCTTGATACTTTAATGATATTTAAACTGTTCCACTGTGGTCCTCTTAAACCCTCACCAATCACCTGTTAAGAACCTTCTTCTTAAAATGCTGTTGGAGCACCTTTCCTTGAGCTGGGAAGGCAATGTTAATATCCGTGTGTGAGCATAGGAGGCATTTGTAGATGCTGGGACCCCATCCCGCTCAATATAAAGGTGCCAAGATACAGAAATAGAAGCATAAGAAAATAATCATTTGGTCTCTGTTCTCACTCCCCTAATGTTGGGCTGCTCACACATGGAGATGGTTCCTCTCTTCCTGCTACTTTCTTCCTTCTCCCTCCTCTTTTTTAGCCTCTGATATGGTGGATAGGCTTCTGTCAGGTATGTTGCATCAGGCTAAGAAAAGTCAGGCTAGTTCTCATTCTGGTCTTTCCCTACTGGTCTTGACCATTAATTATAGGTAGAACAAGCAACAGTAGCTGATAAACATATGGGCTGTGGTTGCTAAGTCTTCTCAGAGTAGTGTATCTAGGGCCTTGGCTACACTAGCGCTGTACAGCGCTGCAACTTGCTGTGCTCAGGGGTGTGAAAGTGCCCCCCCCGCCCCGAGCACAGCGAGTGCAGCGCTGTAAAGCGCCAGTGTAATCGGAGCCTGCAGCGCTGCGAGAGCTCTCTCGCAGTGCTGGCGGCACGACTACACTCGCGCAGCGCTGTGAATTCCCAAGTGTAGCCAAGGCCTAGTCTTCTAACTAGCCAGGGGTGGAGAAACCTTCCTGTTACCTGGCTTTTATGGAGCAGGGACAGTTGATCTAGTGAATCTTTGAATTGTAGTGTTTTGCAGTTGAAGGGCAAATACCCTTGATTGTTAGTTTAGACCCACCACAACTACACCAACTCATCTAAACTTACCTCCTCTTTCTTGCCTGGGTTAAGTTTCAGCCAGCTGTTTTTCACTCAGGTGCTTTGTCTCGCCAAAGCAGGCACACAGCCAGCTCCTTTAACTTCCCCCACATCCACAAAGCAGCAGGCAAAGTGAGGCAGTATCCACAGCCAGACATTTTAAGATCTTGCTGAGGAATGCAAAGTTGCTTGTCAGCTAAGCTAGTATCTTTCACAAGCTGAATTTAGACAAAACATCTGCATCTCTGAGACCTGGCTGGAAACCTTGACCAGCCTGGTACTGACCCAATTGACCCTACTCTACTAGCTACTCACTAACAATGTAGGCCAAGAAGAAAGCAAGAGCAAATCAGGAGAAAGGGAGGGTGAGGTAGAGACATATTTCTCTCAGGGGCAGAAGAGACCCTATCCTGGACACACAAACCTTAACATGTTATACAGAGAGGTGTCTTGCTGCTGCTTGTTTTGTCAGAGCCCAGGTCTGACCTTCAGAGGTCAGTATGATGCTTATCAGTTTGCTCAAACTCCTGCCTGAAAGGAATGGTAGTGAGTAGGGTATGGAGTTGACATACCTCCTAAAGATATCTAATGTGTTGGATAAATGCATTTATCCATTAAAAAGTACATTACATAAAGACCCTACTCTCTTCAGCCTTAAACCTGACTTTAACACATACCCTATCTTCACCTAAACCAAGCTGATGTACCTGAAACATCAAATGTCCATTCTTAGGACAAGCTATCTACCGTGGGCTAAACTTCCCAGAAGCAACCTAGTAAATAGTGTTCCGAATCTGAAGTAGAAGTTTCCAAAAGTGAAACCCTCTAACTTTTTATCTGGTCAAATGACTTGTCCTAGAAATTCCAAATGGGCTGATCTCAGTGGAGAGATGTATTTTGCGGATTGCGGTTCAGGGGGATTATTGAGATATTCAGCTCTTGTGGCTCAAATGAAGGGTGATAGAGAACCATGTCTGGTGAGGTCTGTGGTATGCAGTGGGGGAGCAGTCTTTCTCTCTTTATGGAGCGTGCACACTCCACTAAGGCTTCTGAGCAATTTCCTGCCCCCCCCCCCCCCCCCAATTGATTTGAGAGCTAGCTTTTCTCTTTTGGTGAAAAATCCTTAATATTATGTGGCCTTTGGGGACCAACCCTCTCAATCCCGAACTTCAGATTTTTAAGGTTCAATTTAAACCCAACCTTCCAAACACTACAAAGCGAGGACATGCACAGTCAAGGACCCTCAAGCAACCCTACCTGGCAAGTCACTTCACCTTTGTACCTTAGTTTACCTGTCTGTAAAATGGGGATAATGATACTTGCTGTCCTCTGTAAAGCCCTTCAAAATCCATAGATGAAAGACTTAATGATCCTAATATTAACAATTCAGCGTCTATCACTAAGAACAGCCAGAAACTGACAATCTTCTCCCCAAAGAACATGGGGTAATCACCAACTCCAAAAAGTAACAGTTTACTAATCTCCCTTATACTTAATCAGACACTACAATATCATTTAAACCAAACTCCACCTTTGTGTTAATTCCCATGGATGCACAGAGGCCATGACTGGTACACATCTCCAAACATACCTTTTGTTAGAAATACAGTAACTGTATCAAAGATACAAATCTCCTAAACACAGAACTTTAAATGATCAGATTGACATGGTAAGAGCACAGTGGAGGTAAGTGCAAAAGACCACATATATAGCCAGATTTTAAAAAGAGATCAGCACCAAGTAGCTTTTAGTGGCTGCTGCTGGGTGTTGAAACACTCTTTTAGTGTCTCGACAAACATATAAACCTGGTGTGCTGTAGTTCACTCTGTGTGCAATCTGAACAAATATAGTGGCTTCCCTGCCTTAAAGAGCCTCTCATTCTTTGGGAGTGAACTTATTAAAGTCCTTATGAAAATATCTTCAAAAGAATTCTGTTCAGAGTCCTTCAAGAGGGTAAAATGGTCACATGGAAGAGGGTGGCAGTGGTATAAAGTAGAACTAAAGTTTGGATGGCTTTCACTGTTGCCACACAAATGTAGACCTTTTTTAAGGTGGAGCCTGCGGTAGTACACTATAGATCAAATCCAAAGCCCACTGAAATCAAATGGAATTTTTCCATAGGCTGCAGAGAGAACTGGACCTGACCAGATCACAGCAGTCTGTAAGGTTTTTAAGAAGTGTGCATTTTCATAACTTCTCCCTGCTTAACCTGTTATAAAATACACGGTCTTCTTCCTAAACAAAATCTGCCCCAATCCAAAAGCTGTGCAAGCCTTTAAATCTCTCTGCTTGTGACCTAGTGTAGCGCACTCCAACTTTTTTGGTAATACGTCTGTTATTCTGTACAATTTAGACCAATTATAATGCAATATAGCTGAAAGGTTTTTTAGGAGTGAACCCAGCCTGAATTGGGGGGCCCCCGTATGTGTATTAATAATGAAATAGCAAGCAGATGTTGCAAATGAAGTGAACATGTTGACTTTAATTTATATTTTTTAATAAGAACCTGAAAAGTCTCAAGTGTAGCTCTCCCTGTGACTCCTTGCTGACAGATTTATTTTCAGTTAAAATAGCACTATTTCCTGCACTGTTTAAATATTGGTTATACTCTGCTTAGAAAACAGGTCTGTTTTTAGGAGCCACGGAATAACATGGAAGAAATTTAAGAATTTCAAGTGGGAGAATGTTTTTCATTTGAAAAACAATCAGTGTTTCATAGTATAATGGCAACCATGACACCAGCTGTGGTGGCTTGATTGCCCTCACCATCCTAAATCATTACATCATGACAGTGTTATGGAACCAGAGATCTTTGATTGGGACTTCACACACACAACTATATTTATGGAAATAGGTATTTCTAAATCGCTGTGCAGCACTACTTGAGTGGCAGCAGAGATCCCCCTTCCTAATCTTTTGAAAAGGTTTTTCCCCTTTCTTTAGCTTCTCGGCCTTTAAAATTGAGACTTGTTTGTAGCTTGTTTCAGGGGAGGACACCACTGCTGTAGAAAGCAGCGAATCCATAGAGTGTTGGAGAGTCCAATCCTTTTGGATGTGTAACTTTGTGAAGTCTATAAATGGCATAGTGAACTGTATTTATGAATGTATGATTCAACCTGTCAAAGGTATCTGAAACCCTCTTAAAGATAGCCTGGAAGGATTAGCCTTGTATTGGTAAATGCTGATAGATGTCTTTTCATTGGTTTGTGTGTGTATGGTGCAGTGGACACTTCCTCATCAATAATAATTGAAATTTACAAAGGCAAAGTAAGAAAAATGCTGCTGGAGGACTTATGAGATTTTGGTTTAAGGATATTTTGTATATTGATGTGATGCTGAAACTTGTGTTTTAACCGTTATAAAGCTTTAACTTTTTGAATCTCAGTATCCGCTGTCATTAAATTGCCTCACTGTCACCCGTTGTCTGATTCCCTCCATAATTTCCTGCAGCTGTGAAAATGTAAAATAAAAATTAAAAAATGCATAAATAGACATTGGTATTATCTGTTTGTTATTTAAATCTCATTCTAAGTCTACTGCAAGGTCACACAAATCTACATCCTGCTCAAAGAGGAATAACCTCTATTCCAATAATTCATCTACCTTTTTGTAATACACTGCCTTCTTTCCACATGGATTATTTTTATTTTTTTTTTATAGTAGCACTTAAAGATCTAGCTGAGTTTAGGGCCCTGTATAGACACAGTAAGAGAGAGGCCCTGCCCCCAAAGAGTTCATAATTGAAATGGACAAAACAAAGGGTGGAAAAAAGAGAAGACGATCACCATTTCCCAAAGGGGGAGGTGACTTGCCCAAGGTCACACAGGGTCTGTTGAGGAGCCATATCTCCCATTTCCCAGGCCTGCAGTTCAGCACAAGATTCCCCTTATCCTCTTTTCAAGTGCTTGTTAAACTACTGGGGGTATGCTGCTATCCCCTCAAGAGACCTGCGTTCTGTAAAAACCCTGAAGGGGTTGAAATCTGGTATGAAATCTGCAAAGAAATGGTATCGAGTCACAGCAGAAAACAAAATTTATATCAGGACTGTGTGTGTGTGTGTGTGTGTGTGTGTGGTTTGGTGTGTGGGTTTTTTTTTTTTTTTTTTTTTTTTTAACATTTGTTGTCTCTAGAGGAGAACTCAAATACTGCTCTCATATTCAGGTGTTTTTAATACAAGTTCCTAAACTATGAAGTTTGTGTCCTGATCTACACACAGATGGGGGACTGTTCTGGCAGCTTGGCAGAAGTCTAATTGCTGCAGCAAATTGCAGCTGCCTTCATCTGTTTTATGCAAATCAGCTCTAATACAGATGCACAGCACCACCTGCTGAGACCACAGGTACCAGTTTGCAATGCTCCTTTTGATTTGAGCTGTTCTCCACTCTTATCAAGAAGGAGCATTGCATGCTGGGACAACATGTTGTCTCTATGCATGGCACCTCCCTCCTTAAAGGTAACGGTATGTGCAAGCTTCTAAGAACTCCATGGCATGCACTAGTTGCTCATACAGACCAGGTGAATTGATAGGGTAGTTATGGCTATTAAAGGTGCAAAAACTGGAAGCAGTAACAAATATGGGATTGAGGAAAAGAATTTTTCTTTAAAGCTCTTATTGAATTTGATGGGGTTTTTGTCTTGGTATCGGAGTTTTGGTATTTTGAAAGTTGCAATCAGTACACTCTCCTGTCAGTGAGAACCGTCTTCCCCTTGTGAGTTTGCCTGAATGTACATTATGATAGCGCTGACAGGTGTCTCTTTAGTGGGCCTCTTAGTTCTGGAACCCCTCACATAACTCCTCTGACCTCAATTTGGCAGCCCAGAGTCTGAAATTTAGGTCCTAAAGAGTCCCCAAGTGCTTTACAAACTACATAAAGCACCACTGAAATATAGCAAATGATGAAGTGAGACTGTGCAGTGGTGTAGTCTTAAACTGCAGTGTCAGCCCACCAGCCTGGTACTCCACCCCCACCCCCATACTTCAGGGGGTGGGGCATAGTGGTGTAGTGGAACCGGAATACTGTTCCATTGTGTTCTGGCTAAACGGTGTCATTCAGAATCTGACAGCTAGGACACCGAAAGGTAGTGAGATAGGCTTAACCCATGAAAAGTGGTGTTGGAGAAATGTCCATTTAGAACAGATAAGACACTAGAATTTTTTTGTTTTTCATTTGAAAGATCTGCCCACAAACTTCATGAAATTCATTGTATAGTATTTGCCTTGAAATCATGAAAAATGAAGTTAGTCTGGTTTGGATTCAAGCCTGTGATTCCAGGAGAATTTCTAGCTTCCATGGCTGTGAAGATGTGCAAATGTGTGAACTGAGCTTAACCAATGCAGACACATCTGCCTCCGTTTGCCTTAAAACAATAGTCCAGAGATGTAACCTTCTTTCTGCCTTCAACTCATTTCACTAGGGTGTTAGCTCTCAAGTCAAATGACACTTTAGCATTAACTCTTTGGTAACTATTTTAGTGGATTGAATAGGGACGGTGGTTTGAGTAAAGAGCCAGGTGTTGCTAGGGGAGGAAATAAAGATTGTCAGACAGAGGAGTGACTTGGGGGAGGAGGGGAGAAAAAGGATAGAAATTTTGCTGGTTCTAAAGTTGGGCACACTTGCCTTGCTGAATGCAACAATAGTGTGACGGCAATTACCAGCAATATCTTTGGGACCTTAATTAAGTATCTTTAGAGTCCATTGTATTAAGTGAATGGTTTATGTACTATTGTGGGCTGGTCTTGTATGTAAGCTTTTGAGGGGGAAGATATGACACATGTGAGACCTCAAGGTTCCAAGGACTATATTGAACAATGTGCCAGCTAAGAATGGACTTTGAGTGTTTAGTGGTTTTCCTAGAGAATATCTACGGGCAGGTGAAGGCAAATGTGCCACCTCCGGTTATGTAAAACCCCAGCCTTTTGAAGCCATCCCCTGAGGCATGGGCCATTGTCTGCTGATCACCTGCTGCATGAGGCCAAGATCAAAGGCCCAAGACTGAATTATCCTCAGTTGTTCTGAATCAGAGACTGTTATGAACTTAAAACCAGGGGGAAAACCCAGTGGCGGGTTTTATAGATGTCAAGGTCCGAAGGGACCATCGTGATCCTCTAGTCTGACCTGCACATTGCAGGCCACAGAACCTCACCCACCCGCTCCTGTGATAGATCCCCGTAACCTCTGGCTGAGTTACTGATGTCCTCTAATCATGATTTAAAGACTTCAAGTTAGAGAATCCATCACTTACACTAGTGTAAACTAGGGCTGTCGATTTAATCAGTTAACTCATGTGATTAACTCAAATTAATTGCAATTTGAGTTAATCATGTTTAACAGTGCAATTAAAACTGCCATTAATCAATAGAACACCAATTGAAATGTATTAAATATTTTTGGATGGTTTTTCTACATTTTCAAATATATTTCAGTTACAACACAGAATACAAACTGTACAGTGCTCACTTTATATTTATGATTACAAATATTTGCACTGTAAAAATGATAAAAATATTATTTTTCAGTTCACCTCATACAAGTACTGTAGTGCAATCTTTATCATAAAAGTGCAACTTAAAAATGTAGATTTTTTTTGTTACATAACTGCACTCAAAAACAAAGCAATGCAAAACTTTAGAGCCTAGAAGTCCACTCAGTCTTACTTTTTGTTCAGCCAGTTGCTAAGAGAAACAAGTTTGTTTACATTTGAGAGATAATGCTGTCTGCTTCTTATTTACAATGTCACCTGAAAGTGAGAACAGGTGTTCGCATGGCACTCTTGTAGCCGGCATTGCAAGGTATTTGCATGCCACATATGCTAAACGTTTGTATGCCTCTTCATGCTTCGGCCACATTCCATAGGACGTGTTTCCAAGCTGACGATGCTCGTTTAAAAAAAAAAAAAAAAGCATTAATTAAATTTGACTGAACTCCTTGGGGGAGAATTGTATTTTTCCTGCTGTTTTACCTGCATTCTGCTATATATTTCATGTTATAGCAGTCTCAGATGATGACCCAGCACATGTTGTTGATTTTAAGAACACTTCCACTGCAGATTAGAAATTTCACATTAATTATCCTGTTTATAACTTCTGGAGAGAAAGCAAAGCACAGATACTGGCTGGTCTTTTAGGCAGTCTGGCTTGCTGGGGATATCGTAGTGTGGGTGGGGAGCTGTGCAGCAGGTCTCTACCCAAGGGAGGTGACGGCTGAGGAGCTGGGAGCCTAGAATGGGTGCCCTGGAGGGACTATGGAGGGGAATATAAATGCAGTTGCCCAGAACTGTAACATGTAAAGTACTGGCCAAATAAATTGTAGTTACTAAATGAAGTCCATGCCATATTCTATCCTTGGTCTTTGTGCAAACGTGCTGTTGACATCAGTGGGAAATCTGTTGGGGATTTAAGGTGACATGGAGTCCTGAACTTCTGTTCCTCCTCACCCATTAATTGGAGAGTGCAGAATTTAAGGTTTTCGTTATGGGATTTGACACTCCTGATCTATGTCTTCATAGTGTGCTCACTGCTGGAATTTCTGAGCACTCATTAAAAGAATAGCACCTTTTGTATCCATTGTGGAACCAAATTCTCTGCTCCTTCCTATTGATAGCAGGGATAGAATAGTAGTAATAATAATTTAAAAAAAAAAATGTAGGCCGGTTGGTGGCCTCCATTATTATAGCAAGGCCTTGGGGAAAGATGAGTCATTCATTCTGCTTAAGTTGTCAAGATTCCATTTTACCCTGTGGTGATCACAGCCAGGCCAAGGTAGACCACTCTGCAGTAGTCAGCCTTGAGATGACTAGAGCATGATGCTTCATGACTGGGTCCGTATCTGAGGAAGCTGCAGTTGTTTGGCTGGCAAAAACATGGACAATGTTTCTGACCAGTATGTTGAGATATGCGTGTTAAAGAAAAGCAGTAAGTCCAGTAAAATTCTGGAGGCTCAGTATTGCTCTGACAGATTTCTGCCTGTTCTCAAATGCTTCCCACTTTCTACCACCATCGCATTGTCTTGTCATGAATTGAGCTTTAGCCAGTACATCCAATAATGTATTTCTTCTGGGTATCCTCACCTGAGACAGCATCCTCTACAGAGGAGGGGGAAATGTAGAGATGAGTATTAAGGTCAACTGAGGGGGAGGAGCTTGAGTCAGTTGTCCTACATCCAAGTTAATGGGACTGAAGGCAAGGAGTCTGAGTTTACGGAGGAGGGCATCTTACTCTGGAACTCCCCCTTCCTCCCCTGCCTATCTATCGGATATTGACCTTCAAGGTAATGCTCTTCTTTTCATTCAGGCTTTTGCCTGAGGGGTGGGGCAAGGGAGGGCGGAATCCATATGCCTAATGAATTATCGTTTTTATTCTTTGTACGTTTGCTTAGTTAAGCAAATCTGATACATCTGAAAAAATCATTTAAACCAAGCATCACACCTACCATCGCGCACACTCCGTAAATAACTTTTTCAGATACCTCACTGAGGTAATGCACTAGGGCTGTTTTAAGACTTCTGATTCTGTGTTGGAGGTAGACCTTCCTTGAAGCTATGGTTACCATGTGGAAACATCCCCCCTTCCCCCCCCCCCCCCCCCCCCCAGCGTATTTGGTTTCAAAACCTCATTTGTTTGAGGTAGCTAGCTCCATTAATAATGCAGACGTCTTGGGCCACCTACAGAGAAGTCTGTCTTGTGCTGTTGTAAGTGTGCGTGCAGAGGCTGGAACCAAAGCACATTCTTATTGTGTTGGATTTGGAAATTAGACTTTTTTTGAAGTGTGGAGAGAAATTATAACATTTACAGCCCAGTCCTTGAATTTATAAGGTGGTCTGTTTTCAATCAAATGAATGTAACTAGGTTTATAGCTGTGCATTGCTGGAGGCAAAGCCAGCTTCCCAATCAGCAGCACATCTGCATGTGCATCCTGGTAGGATAAGCATCTTCTCTACAACGCAAAAACATTTTCCTGACACACAATGAAGGGGGCTGAAGAAAGACTGCACGTTGCTAAATCGTTTTTTTCTCTCCTTAAAATTCGACTTGAATGTTTGTCAGCAGATCCTCTGCCTGTGTGTGTTCATCCAAAATGCTTTCCCTCTGAGAGAGGCAGGGTTTCCTTCAGAATCTCTCTGATGGGTCACTGGTGCAGAGAGGCAGAGCTGTCCCATCTCATTCAACATGCTCCATCTGTCAGCCCAGGGCAAGAGATTGGGAATTCAACTTCTTCAAATGACAGCTTGGAGCTTTAGGACCCAGGTCCATGTCAACTAGAAAAAGTCTAGTGGATTTGGTGCATGTTAGAGAAAAGAATACTTAGGGGATGGCTGGATTTCCATGAAAAGATATGAAGGGAAATTTTTTGGTGGGGAGGAGTGGAGATGGAGGGAGAACTAGGTATACTAGTAGAGAAATAGCACTAATAGGTGGAACACAATGAGTAATCTCTAAGGATGAGACCCAGTCATACCCATGACTTGTAAAGCTGGATTCTCTTGGATGTTGATGGAGGAACAAGAATAGCACTAACTGAATAAGAAGGTTTATAGGCGCTTAAAAGGTAGAGTGGACCTAACAAGATGCTCAGCTTCCATTGCTGGACAGTGGCTCATATTAAACTCTCCAGTTGTGTGGATGGGCTTGATTTGAGATAAAGATATATACACACACACACACAAATGCCAGACAGGAAGGAAAGTCTCCTTCCTCCTAGAGGAGGAAGTAAGACATTTTCATTAAAGTGCAAAGGAAAAATCAACTGCCTTAACCTCAAATCTCTTCTAAATGCCTCTGTCTGCTTTGTGGCAATAACTTGCATAAACTTCTGAGGTTATTGCTGTTTGATTAGTTTTTCTTTGTAGTTCACATTTTAAAAACAGAGGTCTTGTGAAAATATCCACCATTGCTCATAGGGAAAGGGCATTTGTTGTAGGTGGGAATAGTTTTCTCTTCTAGCTCCCCAAAGTATGACTTCATTCTTGTCAACGGTTTCACTATTCAAATGCTTTTTGTAATCCCAACCTAAAGAAGTCTGGGATGGCTTGGTGGCTTGAAAACTTGCTGCTCCTAACAGTATACTTGCTGGACATTACCATAAGAATTACAGAACCCCCGTCATAGAATCATAGAATATCAGGGTTGGGAGGGACCTCAGGAGGTCATCTAGTTCAATCCCCTGCTTAAAGCAGGACCAATTCCCAACTAAATCATCCCAGCCAGGGCTTTGTCAAGCCTGACCTTAAAAAAACCTCTAAGGAAGGAGATTCCACCACCTCCCTAGGTAACCCATTCCAGTGCTTCACCACCCTCCTGGTGAACAAGTTTTTCCTAATATCCAACCTAAACCTCCCCCACTGCAACTTGAGACCATTACACCTTGTTCTGTCATCTGGTACCACTGAGAACAGTCTAGATCCATCCTCTTTGGAACCCCCTTTCAGGTAGTTGAAAATCCTATCCAGCTATCAAATCCCCCCCTCATTCTTCTCTTCTGCAGACTAAACAGTCCCAGTTCCCTCAGCCTCTCCTCATAAGTCATGTGCTCCAGCCCCCTAATCATTTTTGTTGACCTCCGCTGGACTCTTTCCAATTTTTCCACATCCTTCTTGTAGTGTGGGGCGCAAAACTTGACACAGTATTCCAGATGAGGCCTCACCAATGTCGAATAGAGGGTAACGATCACGTCCCTCGATCTGCTGGCAATGCCCCTACTTATACAGCCCAAAATGCCGTTAGCCTTTTTGGCAACAAGGGCACACTATTGACTCATATCCAGCTTCTCGTTCACTGTAATCCCTAGGTCCTTTTCTGCAGAACTGCTGCCTAGCCATTCGGTCCCTGGTCTGTAGCAGTGCATGGGATTCTTCCGTCCTAAGTGCAGGACTCTGCACTTGTCCTTGTTGAACCTCATCAGGTTTCTTTTGGCCCAATCCTCTAATTTGTCTAGGTCCCTCTGTATCCTATCCCTACCCTCCAGCGTATCTGCCACTCCTCCCAGTTTAGTGTCATCTGCAAACTTGCTGAGAGTGCAGTCCACGCCATCCTCCAGATCATTAATGAAGGTATTGAACAAAACCGGCCCCAGGCCCGACCCCTGGGGCACTCCACTTGAAACCGGCTGCCAACTAGACATGGAGCCGTTGATCACTACCCGTTGAGCCCAACGATCTAGCCAGCTTTCTATCCACCTTATAGTCCATTCATCCAGCTCATATTTCTTTAACTTGCTGGCAAGAATACTGTGGGAGATTGTATCAAAAGCTTTGCTAAAGTCAAGGAATAACACATCCACTGCTTTCCCCTCATCCACAGAGTCAGTTATCTCCTCGTAGAAAGCAATTAGGTTAGTCAGGCACGACTTGCCCTTGGTGAATCCATGCTGACTGTTCCTGATCACTTTCCTCTCCTCTAAATGCTTCAGAATTGATTCCTTGAGGACCTGCTCCATGATTTTTCCAGGGACTGAGGTGAGGCTGACTGGCCTGTAGTTCCCCGGATCCTCCTCCTTCCCTTTTTTAAAGATGGGCACTACATTAGCCTTTTTCCAGTCATCCGGGACCTCCCCTGATCTCCATGAGTTTTCAAAGATAATGGCCAATGGCTCTACAATCACATCCGCCAACTCCTTTAGCACCCTCGGATGCAGCGCATCCGGCCCCATGGACTTGTGCTCGTCCAGTTTTTCTAAATAGTCCCGAACCACTTCTTTCTCCACAGAGGGCTGGTCACCTTCTCCCCTTACTGTGCTGCCCAATGCAGCAGTCTGGGAGCTGACTGTCATCAAATTTTGCATTTACTCTGGTGCAGGTAGATCACACTCTGTTAGACATTGAAGGCCTGATTTTCTGTTGCCCTTTGCGTTAAGTTATTTATACCCGTGTAAAGTGAATGCACAGTCTACCATATCTGATTAGTTGTGTTATGCTCACTTTGCTCTGGTGAAAATGACCCTATACTTTGTGTAGTAACGGAGAATCAGCCTCTGGATGTGTCTGATCACAGGCACTCTAGGAAACCTCTCAAAAGGATAAATTGTGGTGAATAGAATGCAGGCACTGTCCATGTGATGCATTTTAGGCGATGTCTGCACTAGAGGGCTTACAGCGGTGCACCTGCACAGATGAAGGTAGGCCTCTTTAAGCTCTCATCTAGCTGCTCTGAGCTGATGGGAGAGAGCTCTCCTGTTGGTGTAATTAAACCACTCCCAGATCTTGCTGTTACTTCAGCTTTTCTTGTGTGGACACTCCTGTTCCAATATCAAAGTGGGAATATATTTCTTTATCTATTTCGCGCCTAAATAATGATGCTAACAAAGTAAATAATGCAAGATATGTGTGTCTTGAATCACACCTGTGGTGTTTGTCCTGACACAGTGGTATGGTAGAAACACAATTTTTCATCTAGATCCCGTGCCATGATAGATATTCTATTACTGCTTATTCTGTGGCATAAACCTGGTTTATAACTTGCTTTGAAAGAGGTCTGTATTGAACTTCAGTTTAATTTTCCAGTTACTCTTCATTTTTTTGCAGTGACTAAAGGCTAGTCTATACAGGAAAACTTACCAGCACTACTGTACCAGTATAACTATACTTCCATAGCTATCTTGATGTTATTCACTGTGTAGCTACTCTTATGTGGAATCACAGTGGACTTTCTTCGGTTTAGTTTATTTTGACATAATGATACTAATGCCAGTAAATTGCCGCATGTGAATAACCCCTAAATTGATGTTTCCTATGTTACTTACATCTGTATGTTTGGCTGTGCTTCGCTTCTCTATCTAAAATCTTTTTTATGGGTAATGGAGAATTTACTGTTGAAAGATAGATGGGGAGTTCTGTTTAGCAAAATGGGTGTGAAGAGCTGCATGCTAGTTTTCCATATTTTGCACTATAGTTTATGCCTCCCTGAGGTAAACACACTCTGGATTAGTGCAGTTATGATTATAATATTATGATGATGAAGGTGATACTGAAATGTGCTATAAATATACATAGCTGTTTGATGTGCATCTCCATGAAACTTCTCTATTTCTCTTTCAGCAAGAAACTGACTGTCTCCAAAACTAATACTGCTTGGCAAAGAGACCAGGCTATTTGGTCTTGACTAAAATCTTTGGAGGAAATCCTGACTCCATTGGAAATCTTTCTATTGACTTTGAGGGGCCAGGATTTTACCCTTTGTGTAAAAACTCTCTCTTAAGGTTGTGGCACAAATAATGCACTAAGGACAGCTTTTCGAAAGCAGTAAGTACACTGCAGAATCCATGCCCCTGAAAGCTTAAGAGTTACAAGAAGGATAAACTTTCAGGAGAGGCTAAAAATTTAAGGAAAAAATGTAGCTCAGCTGTCTGAATTTCCCTTCTGGTATTCTACTGTCACTATTGGTCTAATTCTTTCCCTTTCCCTGCTCTAATGAGATCAAGGCTAAGCCTGGGGTTTCTTTCCTTGTTTAATGTATAGACTCTTCTCTGGTGCTCATTGCTACATTTTCTGAACAAAGCTTGCCATCATCCTGGGCGGTAAAGGAGTATTATCCCAACCTTTACAGATGGGGAAACAGCTCTCATAATCACTCAGGATTCAGGAAGTATATGGTATGGCTGGGACTAAAGCCTAAATCTGAGTTCCAGTCAGTGCCTTAACAGGACTCTCTTTCCTTGCTTTGAAGTAATTTTTCTTCGTGATAATTAAGGATTTAGGTTGAATCCAAGTGGTACACTAAAGATGCTTCCTATATGATTTATTTTACCTACATAATGTAGCTGATGGGAAAATTAATAGCAGACACCAATGTTTGTACAGTACACGGTGTGATAGAGCCCTGATCACTGGCTGAGACCTCTAGGCATTACCGTAATAAACTAATTAGTTATTAGATCAGCTCTTCATTTTGGATTATTTGTCCATCTTCACTCCTACACAATCCTCCAGTATTTACAAAGCCCAGGGCCGGCTCCAGGATTTTGGCCGCCCCAAGCAGCCCCCCCGCCCCCCAAAAAAAAAAAAAAAAAGCCGCGATGGCGATCTGCAGCGGCAATTCGGCGGGAGGTCCTTTGCTCCCAGCGGAGTGAGGGACCGTCCGCCAAATACCTGGACATGCCGCCCCTCTCCGGAGCGGCCGCCCCAAGCACCTGCTTGCCAGGCTGGTGCCTGGAGCCGGCCCTGACAAAGCCACAATAAGAACGGAATCAGCGTGGCACATGATGATTGCTTGGGGGACAGATTGCTGGGGGATAGACCGAGAACCAGTTCAAGGTTGTTGATAGCATTCAGAGATCAGCAGCACATGGTGGGTCACCACTTCTAGGCCTGAGAAACGAGCACTGACTGGGATTGCATCGTAGTGTAGGTTTGTGATGATGAACGGTGGCCACAGAACTTTTGGATGTGGGAGGCCACGTTCCTGGATCTGTGTCCCAAGTTCGCTTCAGCCCTCCAGCACAGGGACATCGGAATGAGAGCTGTACTGACAGTGGAGAAGCAAGGGGCAATCAGACTGTGGAAACTTGCAACGTTGGATTGCTACTGGTCAGTGGGAATCATTTTGGAGTTGGAAAATCCACTATGGGGGCCATTGTCATGCAAGCACATGGGCCCATTAATCGCCACCTGTTATGCCAGACTGAGAGTCTCAGCAACGTGTGGGACATAGTGGATGGATTTGCAGCAATGGGGTTCCTGAACTGCTGTGGAGCAATAGATGGCATTCACATGCCTATTTTGGAACTAGTCCACCTTGCACAGAGTATGTCAACAGAAAGGGCGACTTTTCCATGGTTGTGCAGGCGCTGGTGGATCACCAGGGACGCTTCACTGACATGAACATTGGCTGGCTGGTCAGGGACGGTGCATGACGCTCTCATCTTTAAGAACACAGGACAGTTCAGAATGCTACAAGCAGAGACCTTCTGTCCTGACCGGCGGATTACCATTGGCGATATTGAACTGCCAATAATGGTCCTGGGGGACCCAGTCAACCCCTTTCTCCCCGGCTCATGGAACCGCATACTGGCCACCTCAACAACATTGAGGAAAGATTCAGCTACCAGCTCAGCAGGTGCAGAATGACAGCTGAATGTGCTTTTGGTAGATTGAAGGGACGCTGGCGTTGTATACTCACAAGATTGGATCTCAGTGGAGAAAAAAAACTCCCAATGGTTATAGCTGCTTGCTGTGTCCTGCATAATGTCTGTGAAGCAAAGGGGGAAAACTTGCCCCTGGGGAGTAGGGAAGGGGCAGAGTGGCTATCGGCTGAGTTTGAACAGTCAGACGTAAGGGCTATTAGAAGAGCTCAACACTGAGTGATACAGTTCAGGGAGGGTTTCAAGAGCACTTTAACAGTGAGCCACAGTAATGCATTGTGATGGACTCTGCTCTACCTGGCCCTGCTGTTTTGGGGCGTGTTAAGAATTCTGTGGTGCTTGGTGTACATGTATGAATATAACACTGTCAATGCATTGCATAATTTTGTTGTACTTGCTGTACATTTATGATTATTAATGTCACTAATACTCTAGTTGTCACACTGCACAGTAACAAGTACTGAAGTGGGTGCTTTCATTGCTTTTTGCAGCATACGTTGGGAATGAATAAAGATGAATTATTTTCCAAACAATAGAATTTTGGGTAACAAAACCGGGCATAGAAAAATCTGTGCAATTTACAAGCAAAGTTAACAAGGGGAAAGAACACTCACGTCCATTTAGCCTACACTTACACTGACCTGTGACAGCCATAGTTGCTGTATGTGAAGCTGTGTCTGTCTGTGCTTTCTCTTAGTGTGGGTTGGTAGGGGTAGGCGTGTAGGCCCTGAGGCCATATGGGATGCTGCAGGGGGGTGGGAGGTGGGGGTGTAGGGACTGCAATGGGAGTCAAGCCCAGGATTGTTGAATCTGGAGGTCCCAAGAGTCTGCAGCATCTGCGTTTGCTGGCGGAGAAGCCCCATTGTGTTCTGATCCTTGTCCTGCTGGGACTCCTGGGCCATTCTTCTGTCCATGAATTCCTTCCCCAGGCTGTCTGCAATATTCCCCCTCCTGCCCTTTGTTCCTGGTCTGATGCAGCACCGGCTTGTAGGATCTCACTTAACGTGTCTCCTCAAGTCCTCTTCTTTCTTCTCCTTGTCTGGCTCAGGTGTTCCAGGGGTGTGGAGAGGGAACCACTCAAGACTGCAATGGCAGCAGCTATAGATAAAACACCCAGAGATACCATTATCACTATAGTCACAAGGGAAAGCGAAAGTTGGGGTTCAGAGCTGCTTTCTCTTGCTCCTCTAAAGTTCTAAACAAGACCTGCTTATTGACGCTTCTGCTTCAGAGGGATTGTGCCACTTGCGGTACTGGCCACGGTGAGTATGGTCCACCAGAGGCGGGGGGAATTGCTCGGCTGCAAGACGTGAAGAGTGTCGGGCAATGGCACTGGATACTGGCCCTGTTTTCCACAGGTGATGGTGATTTTAGCCGATCTATCACTCAAGGGGAATGAGGGCACAGAGCACCGCTGCTGCTGGCGACCTGAAGCTGTCCAGGCCCGTATGCCGTTAACGTGTTTACTGCAATGGTGCCTGCTAAAGTTATCACTGATTGGCATGAGGAAAGGGTCCTACCGTGGAGGAAGAAATAAAGCTGCCATCCCTAGAAACCTTTGGGAGAGGATTGCAGAGAACCTCCCTGAAAGTTTTATCAAGATCTCTCAGGAGGACTAAAAGGACATCCCTGTGTATATAAACAAACTGCTGCCCCACCCCCGCTTAACTGTCTAGGGGAACGAAAAGCGGATAACTTTACCTCTTTTTGTTGTACCACTGCAACTGGATTGTGGGGGAGTCTCAAAGAGGTGCTGGCTCGTGGCATAGCTGGATCCCCTGGGCTCATGTCACCTATTTTCGTCCTCGCTGTTCATGCCAGGGGTCTGTGACTCATGCTCCTTGGAGGTATCCCCGGCGCTCTGCGGGATGTGATGGGGTCTCCACCAAATATGGCACACAGCTCTTTGTAAAAGCGGCAGGTCTGTGGCTCTGCTGTGGATCGAGTATTGGCCTCCCTGGCATTATATGCCTGCTGCAGTTCCTAGGCTTTCACATGGCTCTCACTGGTTCCTGTGATACCTTCTCCAGCATCCCCCATGCAATCTGCTCATGGATAAGGCTACGATTTTTCTCACGGAGGTCGCAGAAGTCATGGAATCTGTGACTTCCCGAGACTTCCATGACTTCAGCCCATAGTGGCTGGGAACTGCAGGGTCTTCCCGCCACCCACGGGGACTGGGAGCTGCAGGTGGCAGGGGAACCCCCCAGCTCCTGGGCCACTGCAGGCAGTGGGGGAACCCCACAAATGAGCTCCCTATTTTGTCAGGGATCTCTTTAGTAAAAGTCAGGGGCAGGTCATGGGCTTCCATGAATTTTTCTTTATTGCCCTTGACTTGTCCCTGACTTTTACTAAAAAGATCTGTGATAAAATGCTCAGGGGGGCAGAGTCAAGGTTACATGGGCTGTACCTTAACTCTGTATTTCCTGGTTTTCTGAAATTTGAATTTTGTTGAACTTGACATCTTGGAATGACATGAATTGTTACTGGGAAACCTTAACTCAGCACTAAAGAAGGTTTTTGCCATTTAATTACTTACTATGGTAAAGACAACCCTTACAAATTTAGGTGCCCAATTTAGGCACCTAAAAAGTGACCAGCCTCTCAAAGATTCTAAGCACCCTGCACTTCCATTGATCCTTTAAAAATCCAATATGCTTCTCATGCCTATGGTTGTAGGGGAAAAAATGATATGTTATGACTGTGTAAATACATTATATCAAAATGCATGCCACAGAGGGTTGTGTGTGCAACTGTAACTTCATGACTTCATCATAGAATATCAGGGCTGGAAGGGACCTCAGGAGGTCATCTAGTCCAACCCCCTGCTCAAAGCAGGCCCAATCCCCAGACAGATTTTTGCCCCAGTTTCCTAAATGGCCCCCTCAAGGATTGAACTCGCAACCCTAAGTTTAGCAAGCCAATGCTCAAACCACTGAGCTATCCCTCCCCCTATTTCAATGTGCAGCCTGAACGCTTTTTAAAAAGCAAGTTGCTTTATCCATTGTATCAACATTTAGTATCCTGTTTTCCGAGTGTTAGTAGAAAACGTATCAGAGGGGTAGCTGTGTTTGTCCGTATCTACAAAAACAACGAGGAGTCCGGTGGCAGCTTAAAAACTAAGCCATTTATTTGGGCGTAAGAATCTACAACCTTCCGTGCAAGATTCCTACCAGAAGAGTTTTGGCAGAAAATTCAGCCGTGAAATGTGTGTAATCAATAAATGTATACAACAGAGTGGAACTTGCACTGAAGTCTTTTTTCTATAGAATATCTTCACTCCCTAAATGGTAGTTCGCTGTAACCAGAAATACCCTTTGCACATTGCTTTGAATTGAAACAATTTATTAATCTTGTTTTAGTGCTGTCTGAATGGGGGGCGGGGGAGGGGAGAGATGGGGAGCTGGCTGTCAATTCGTTAAGTAGGTTCTTCTCTAATATATATATATAAAGCTTTTTGGATGCTTCTGCATGTTTAGCTTTAGCAGTTGGAATAATTTTATGAAAACTATTTAACTTGCAGCAAAGCTGTTTACAAAAGACTTCCCTGACATTTGATTGCAAATATATAATATTTAAGAGTGTTTTTAGTGACTTCAAGTGTGGCCTTTCCCTTTGAAGACGTTTCTTAGGCACAGACTAGTGTAGCAGGAAAAGTTTAAATGTGAGGCAGTGTTTGTCATCTGATCTTTGCAACAGTATGATTTATGTTAAACCAGATCCTTATGAGTGGATTTTAGCACTCTTATTTTCTCTCTGCTTGGCTATGAAGTTTCTGCTGCTATTAGGGTAGTAACAAGTCCAGTAAAAATTCATAGATTCTTGGTTGTATGAGTTTGAGGAATTTCCTATTGAAGGTTACATGGGTCTACAATTTTTGAGAAGTCGTCTGCTTCAGAGATAAAATGTGCTATTTATTATGTATTTTGATGTGCTGAATTCAAAGATGACAATTAAAACAACTGGCTACTGTTTCTAAGATATTTAAGTTTTTACATTTTATGTCTATGTATATTGTGTAGATAGTAGAGTTTTAATCATAAATTGTAAACCTAGGTCTTTGCATGTGTTTGTTTGCTTTACATGATAATATTTCACCTGTTCTGTTTATGTAACACTTTAAAAATCAGCAAAAGGGTTATATAAATAAAATTTATTATGAAACAAAAGGCAAAAAACTATTATGTACATAGTTTAGTCCTATTCAGTGTCTACTCGGCGCTTCTTGGCTTGTCTCTTGTATTCATTAAATGGAGCATCTCTTGTCACTGACCAGCAATAGTCTGCAAGCATTGATGGGCTCCATTTGCCCTGATAGCGTTCGTCCTGGTGAAATCGCTCTCCATGCTCGTTGCTCACTGCTCTGCAGTTCAGTGGAAAAAAATCTAGATGAGAGTGCAAAAAATGTTTCTTTAGTGACATGTTGCAACCAAAGCTTTCGTATGCCTTGAGGAGGTTTTCCACCAACAACCTGTAGTTGTCTGCCTTGTTGTTTCCGAGAAAATTTATTGCCACTAACTGGAAGGTTTTCCATGCCGTCTTTTCCTTGCCACGCAGTGCATGGTCAAATGCATCATCTCAAAGAAGTTCACGAATCATGAAGAAGAATGGGACAAGATCCTTTTGACGGTCACGGAACATGGAAACCCTAACATCACCTGCCAGGAGATTCCACTGCTGTAGTCTGGAGCCCAACAGCTCTGCCTTACTCTTGGGTAGTTCCAAATCCCTGACAAGGTCATTCAGTTCACGTTGTGTTATGAGGTGTGGTTCAGAGGAGGAGGATGGGAGAAAATGTGGGTCCTGTGACATTGATGGTTCAGGACTAGAAGTTTCATCCTCTTCCTCGTCTGACTCAAGTGAGAATGATTCTGGTGCATCAGGAACTGGCAGTCCTTCTCCATGGGGTACTGGGCATATAGCTGATGGAATGTTTGGATAATGCACAGTCCACTTTTTCTTCTTTGACACACCTTTCCCAACTGGAGGCACCATGCAGAAGTAACAATTGCTGGTATGAGCTGTCGGCTCTCTCCAAATCATTGGCACTGCACAAGGCATAGATTTCCTTTTCCTGTTCAACCACTGGCGAAGATTTGTTGCACAAGTGTTGCAGCATATGTGTGGGGCCCACCTCTTGTCCTGATCTCCAATTTTGCAGCCAAAATAAGTGATAGGCTTTCTTAACCATAGTGGTTATACTGCGCTTTTGTGATGCAAAAGTCACTTCACCACAAACATAGCAGAAGTTATCTGCACTGTTCACACAAGTACGAGGCATCTCTGCTCACTTTGGCTAAACAGAAATGTGTCCCTTTGCAAAATCAAACACTGACAAATAAGAGAGCATGACATTGTATGATTTCTAGAGCTGAGATAGGGCAATTTGTTCAGCAGAGTGATGTAAGCTTCATTATGATTGCATCATCCATGACTTCTAGGAATAACATGATGCAATTCATACCATGTATGACGCAATACCAGCTTCAGATTGCATCATTCATTGTTTTGCCTAAAAATCAAGTACTGTCCAAACCCAGTCATAGATTTATTCATAGATCCAGTCAAAGATGTATTTTAGTCATTTCTGGTTGAAATTGAAATCTCTTCCCTTTATAACTCATTTATCCTCCGCCATTCCCAAGTCAAGGGTCATATATACTGACCCAATAGCATATCTTGAAAACTAGAGCCAATCAACAATTTTAAGCATCATTTTTGTTCTCAGTGACGCAGAATTAGTAAAGTTTGACTACATTTATTTCAGAAGCATTTTGGCTGTAGAGCAGTGTTATGGAAAGATTTCCTTGTAATGTCCAGATAAATTTCATATTCCAGTGCAGCCAGTTGTACATTCAGAAAATAAATGGTAACTTCTATGTTTTAAAAAAATACTGATGCATTTAGGGGCAGTCCGAGAATTGTGTTGTGCAAATAAGTTGTTTGGCCATGTTAGTGATTTTTTTCTGGATGCTTAAGTCTTCAGGGTAGGGGTTGTGGCGTGTGTTAAGAAATCTATTCACAAGGGGAGGGCTGTGCTTCTTAAAATCTTGACAAGTTTCTCAAATCAGTTTTCTGCACAGTTCCACAGCTTCATTTTTAAAACAAAATTTCACTTCCTGATTTAAGCAAGATGGGGTAGCTTTTTACCTTTAGAATGTGTATTCATTTTAGTGTATATCCCTTCCTGTGGAAAAGCATAGAGTGTGCCTCTGTGGCTTTATTTTAGGAGGGTGACCCTCTGAATCTGAGCCGTTGTGTTAGCAAATAAGTCCTTGCCCAATATTTTGCTGAGAACGAAGACTGTAGGACGGTCTTTTAACTGAGATACTGGTACCTGACCTACAGGGATCCCTTAAATATTTTTTTAAATAGCCTTTTTATTATTACTATTGACTTGGCAGAAATGGTGAAATGTAAATGAGATCTCTAAAATGTTGGCCTTCACGCAGTTTGGGACTGTGAATCAAGACAGGTTACTGTTCCTTTGATTCCCGTGCACTAGCACAACACTTTGGGGGTTTTTTGTAGTGTTTTAACAAAAGTAAGACCTACACTGGCCCATCAGAAAAATCTCCATTTAATGTCATGTTTATCTTTTTGTAAGACTTATTCACATAACCAGAATTTGGAGTTTAAAATACTTTGGCCCAGTTCTGCTTTTATTGACTTAAGTGGGAGGTGAACTGAACTCCCTGTCAATGAACTTGTACCATAGCTATCTTCTTCAATGAATAACTAAAATCCTTTGAAAATGACAGACTAATAGTAATTAATACTTACAAAGGCAAAAGGGTAGATAGGCGATTACAGTTCACTTGTGGGGCAGAGTTTGGAACACTCTTTTGTCTGCACAGGAAGGAACAGTAGCTGCTGCTGGTGTCAGACTCATGGGAGCTCTGTCTAGGTAATTTATATAGTCCTCAATGCCATAGTATCAAAGTGCTTCACAATTAATAGTAAGATTTAATCCTTGCAACATCCATGTGAGGTAGGGAAGTGCTATCACCATTTTACAGAGGCACAGAATAGCTGAAATGACTTGCCCGAGGTCAGACAGGAAGTACATGGCCAAGCTGAAAATTGAACCCAGGGTTTCTGAGTCAATGGTCTGCGCCCTGTCTGCTAGCCCAGCTTTCTTGTGACAGACCAATCATATTATTGGGCCCAGAAACGGTGGCTTAGAACTGTTCTGTAATTTACGAAAGTGAAGCTATAATTAAACATTATTCTGAAGTGCTTCTCATTTGCTAGCTGGTGTGGCTATAGCTAAGGGTCAGTGTTTCCAGTTGTAAACTCCCGTTTTCAGGGTGTCATATACCTGATATGTTTATACACTCACTCTCAAAAGTAAACACCCAGTACACTCCGCTACTTGTCCAGGAATGTGTGTCTTTCTCACATAGCTTTTAAAAGCAGACTGAAATCCTGCCATCTTTGCACTGGAATGAAAAGAAGCTTTGCTTGTTTCTTGCTACAGGGAGAACATACGCACTTTGGCAAGCAGCTTTGCTTTCAACTAAAAGACTCCAGTTTTTAGAGCTGATTTAATGCAGAGTGCTAGTTTGGCTTTTGATCCTTTTAAAGCTGGGTTATTTGATGTGAAAAACACCCTGGATATTCTGCTGAGGAGGGGAGCAGCTTTTCAGTTCTCTGTGTGTGGCTTCTGGAGAAGTCCTGGCAGACCACTGAGGGGCAGGGGACTCAGGGAAGCTGGCTATGCTGATCTATAAATAAAGGGGCCTCTATTTCTTTGGATTCCTTTGCTGGAACTAAATGTCATGATCAGTGAAACTCTTACCTCATTAAAAGAGCACGCCAGACTTCTGCAGCGTATGTGCAAAATGTGGTCTGTTCCGTTGGTCTGATTTGCTGAACAGATAAAGGGATTTCTTAACCAAAGAATGGCATGTAGTATATGATTCTGCCTTTCAAAAGGTTTATTTCTAGTCATATGACAAAATAAGATTTTACTATTAAATATGGGGTTGGATTTGACTTGGCAGATATAAGAGCCTTCCATTACTGCTATAGTTAAAATATGAAACTGCCTGATGTATGTCACTGGTGCTAGCCAGTGGACATGTAGCAAGCTAAGAATTCCCCCATCAATGGCTGTTTTTGTGAAAATCTGGCTAGCTGAATGCTTAAGAATCAGGATAGTTGTAACCGTAATAAGCTTCCTTTATTGGAAGAGGCAAAAATAATGGGATGTACCTAGAGGGGTTTTTTCCTATCTAGTATCTCTGGAATTTGGGACAAGTATGAATATTCCTTTTTCCTAGCATTTTTATTTTCTGGTAAAATGTCTTTCACTCAGCAGTGCATCGTTCAGCAGTAACAAGGCATAAACCAAACTATGTGAGGTATTGAGGTCTGTTAGTATAGAAACTTTAATGCTGTATTGGAGCTCTCAGTTTATGTACCTGGGGTCTATGGATAGATACAAAATGTTAGTTCTGTGTTCCCACCCTGTTTCCTCCCTCCCCCTTCTGCAGTGTTGGTCAGACTGGAACTTTAATGTTACTGTAAATCTGAAACACACCTTCCAACTAATGTACAGCGATTCCCCTACTGATGGAGTATAAAGAAATTAATAGAACTACAGTGTTGGTACAGTGAGGTGAGTTTCAAATCTTCTGTAGTGAAGGAATAATGTCCTGTCAATTTCACCTTGCTCTCACACATATGAACTTTGTCTTGAGGGGCAAAAATGGTGTATTCTTCAAACCGTGTTAGCTCAGGCAAGTTAGCTTAATGTTCTTGAAAAGCCCTGGAAAGACTCAGACTTTTGAAGTTTATTGTAGCTGGTTGTATTGTAACCTAAGGGTACTTTTATGTTAATCTGTATCAGTTGAGAAAAAGTGTTTGCCTGTCAAGACATACCCATGGAGAGAAATTGGGGGGAGGAATAGGATATGAAAATGATTGAGGAGTTGGAGAAAATAAACCAGTAGAAAACCAATGAGAGACTGCTGAACTCCTGGTCTTCTGTTGTCTCCGATTCTCACTGACTTAAGGATTTATCTGGTTATTTTCTGATTGAATTGGACTCTTATTAGACATGACAATGGTACGGTCATAGGTTGAGGAGAAAATTCACTTCTTAAATAGTGTAGCTGGATCTCAGTGTCTACAGGATTTTAGTGCTTTCGCTTATTAGGGACTTTTATAGCAACTACTGTGACTATACGAGATTTATTTAGAATTCTATTTGGGAATGTTGTTCATGAGAGAGTAGAAGCAGCAACTTTGACTTTATTCAAGATTGTTAGCCATTTTATCAAAGTGGTTTTCAATTAAAAATACCTGGTTATTTTTCCTAATTTAAGTTTTGGCAGTTAAACAAGAGTTGCTTATTTTTGAAAATTAACTTGAGATTTCACTTATACAAAATTCTTAATAGGCCTTCAGTAAAGTCAGTAAATATGTACGGATTTTTTATCACAATCATAGATTGGCTTCTGAAATTACACATTGATCAGGATTAATTTTTTAACAAATTACAAAGCTAAAAGTAAAAAGCTTCAGATAACAATTTATGAAGTGTAAATCTTTAATTGGATGTTAATAGAACACAGGTGAATCACATATGTTCCATTTCAGTACAATGTGTCTTTTCAGTGACCACTTGTCAAGTACGTATATAACCATTTGAATCAGGCCTTCAAATACAAGCTCTGTTATCACTGTCTCGGTTTATATAGTGAAATAAAGACCTATGCAAATAGTCATCCTTCTTAGTAATTGCATGCTTTATTTAAAGAATTGAATGCTGAGTTAAGAAATGAGAACTTGAGAACCATCCATGTTAAGTATTATGAGCTGTCGCATTTTTGCAAAAAGAGAGCATGCTTCCTAAAGTAGATAACTCCTAACTGGTCAGTGTTTATAACTGAAGTTTCATCTAAAGTTTTAACTTTTTAAAAAAAACCTAAAATGTGTAATCTACAGCGCAGAATAAAAACTTGGGGAGAAAGGAGGGTTTGCTATCCTGGTCAAGTGAATGGTGTTGATTCTTTCTTTGTTTCCTAGTAACTAGCCTCAAATAACTTTTTTGGTAAGGTTGATAATTATCCTGTAAAATTACCTGGTAGTAAAATTGATTGCCAGTAATATACCACTGGAAGGTAACAGTTAGGTTGCTAGCCTACACTGGTGGTCTAAACAGTGCCCTTTGTGTAGACTTCATAGCCACACATGTGAACACTTTCGTTACTGACAGGTTTCAGAGTAGCAGCCGTGTTAGTCTGTATCCGCAAAAAGAACAGGAGTACTTGTGGCACCTTAGAGACTAACACATTTATTAGAGCATAAGCTTTCGTGGGCTACATCCGAAGAAGTGGGCTATAGCCCACAAAAGCTTATACTCTAATAAATTTGTTAGTCTCTAAGGTGCCACAAGTACTCCTGTTCTTTTTACTTTCATTACTGCATAACTTGTTCACAGATTAATTGATGGCGTGTGGACTTTTGATAAACAATTATTTGTAGCTAGAATCATGCACTTCGCTTTATAGCAGCTTTTTCAAGCTGAGCAACTGAATAACACACTTCAGAGTATGTATTTGGAATTCACGTACTGGGGACATAATCCTGCAGCGATCTATCTTGCTTTACAAGAATTTTGACTGTGTAAGTTCAGTTTGAAATTTCAATGTCAACTTGATTTTTTTTTTTAATTTTTTTTTTTTTAAGCAAACTCCAGTTGCTGATACAGCACCTTTTGAAAGTAATATATCCTGGAATTTAAAAAAAATCCTTAAATGGTAGTAATTTTTCTACTCTTCCCTATTATAAGGGTTTCTTCTGTAAATTTCCCCTTTGCTAACTGATACATGGAAGCATTTAATTTTTTTATACAAAAGTGTTTTTCAAATGTGCAAAGTAAACTGGTTTAAAAAAATGAGAATTTCTATAACTTTGGGTGCTACAGCTAATCCTAGAAGGAACCAAATTTTCAGGCAAAAATGAGACTTTCTAATTAATTCTCTTCAGAACTTTGCACTATTCCCATTTCATGCTTAAACATGCAAAACCATCTCCTTGCTTGCCAGAGAGATTCCTTTAATACTCAAGTAATAAACTTTCATCATGCTAAAATATGGAAGAACATCTTTGTTTGTGCTTGTTTCAGTAGAGTTCATAGTTGTAAACAATGGGAATCTTAAAATACATTAGAACTAGATATCTACAGAGTGAGAACAAACTAGAACCCAGTTGTGCAAACCTTACGCATGTTGGTGAGCACTCACACGAATAGTCCCAGTGCCTTCAGTGGAACTGCTTGTGTAAGCGCTCACCAGTTTGAGAGAGGGTTGTGCATCTTGCCCTAAAACAATAAATATGTTAATTCAGATGATCACATTATATGGTAGCTTTAAGTGATTGATTGAACATGACAGTTGATGTAAGGCTTGGAAGTGGCCTTGAAGAGAATATTCTTCATAGCTAGTTGCAAGACACTTCACTGCCCCCTCCCCTTAAGGTGAGGAAGTTTTGTCTGTTTCTGCCCTGCATCAGCACCTGCCCTAGCCATGGGCAGCGCAAGTCGGTGCCCCACTGACACTCTACAGCACACCCGAGCCCTGCAAGCATCTCCCTGGAGTGTCGAACCCCTGGCCGGTCCACTGGGCTCTCACAGAATTCACATATTTACTGCTCCCAAATGGTGCCTCATCCTCAAAGGATACCTGCACAACACTTTCAAAGGGCAAGCCTGGGAGCTTAAATTCATTACTCTGCTAGACACCAAAAATCATAGACTGAACAGGGAAACTGGGTTTATGGTTTATTACAGCAGTCTGTAATCCACTAACCCCCTCTTTTTGTCCAATGACTGCAGAGGTGTTAATGGGCCACTCTGCTTTGAATGGTCTCTTACAGTATGTGTTAACTACTTATGCTTTTGCTGTAACCTGTGAGTTCCTTTCCCAGACCTAAAGAAGAGCTTTCTTTGGCTCCAAAGTTTCTCTATCTCCTCAAAAAAAAAAATTGGTCTAATAAAAGATATTACCTCGCCCACCTTCCCTCCCTAAAGCAGCCTTTTTGGTTGGTCCTCATAAGTGCTCACTTAAGACAGGCTCCACTAATCAGAATTCAATTCCATACCCAATCTGTCTGGGTAACCAATAAGCACTTCTGTGGTTTATGCACAGTCTGTAATTATGCATTTATTGTGGCTTGTTACTGCAAGCTACATTAGCTTCTTGGAATTATGTATTTGCACCCCTTGACTAGCCATTCTTGAATACCAGGTCTGTCTTGTTTGTAGCAGATTCATAGATTCTAGGACTGGAAGGGACCTCGAGAGGTCATCGAGTCCAGTCCCCTGCCCTCATGGCAGGACCAAATACTGTCTAGACCATCCCTGATAGACATTTATCTAACCTACTCTTAAATATTTCCAGAGACGGAGATTCCACAACCTCCCTAGGCAATTTATTCCAGTGTTTAACCACCCTGACAGTTAGGAACTTTTTCCTAATGTCCAACCTAAACCTCCCTTGCTGCAGTTTAAGCCCATTGCTTCTTGCTCTATCCTTAGAGGCTAAGGTGAACAAGTTTTCTCCCTCCTCCTCATGACACCCTTTTAGATACCTGAAAACTGCTATCATGTCCCCTCTGTCTTCTCTTTTCCAAACTAAACAAACCCAATTCTTTCAGCCTTCCTTCATAGGTCATGTTCTCAAGATCTTTAATCATTCTTGTTGCTCTTCTCTGGACTCTCTCCAATTTCTCCACATCTTTCTTGAAATGGGGTGCCCAGAACTGGACACAATACTCCAGTTGAGGCCTAACCAGCGCAGAGTAGAGCGGAAGAATGACTTCTCGTGTCTTGCTCACAACACACCTGTTAATGCATCCCAGGATCACGTGTTTGGTTTTTTTGCAACAGCATCACATTGTTGACTCATATTTAGCTTGTGGTCCACTATAACCCCTAGATCCCTTTCTGCCGTACTCCTTCCTAGACAGCCTCTTCCCATTCAATACAGATACGCTTTTTCTCTATGCCAGTGATGGAGTGTTAATAATTAGGTAGTCAAGATGAAAACGAACATGCTTGTGTGTGTAGGGTAGAGCTGGTGAGTTAGATATTTAATTTTTCTTTTCTGTTTCTTTTCTCCCCTGTGCTTAGTCTTTCAGTAGCTTCTCTCATTGCCTGCAATTACAGCTGCTCTAATCTCTTCAGGTTATTTCATAGCTTGGCCCTGTCCTTGGGTATATTTGCTGCCTCTCCAGTTTCATCATCTGCAAATTGGATCAAACTTGCATCAAAGAAACCCCAACAAAGATAGTGATGTTTAGGCTTGGCATGATTTGACTTTTATCTGTAAATGTTGATTTCACTGTACAACAAACCCATGAAAAATATTTCCATCAATAATCGAAATTTACAGATAGGCAAAGAAAGAGACTTAAGGCTGCTTAAGAACTTAGTGTGATTTAAGGATATTTATGTTGTATATTTTGATGTGATGTTGACAATTTGTGTTTTTAATCTTTAGATTCAAAAGTTAAAGGTTTATAACTATCTACTGTCATTAAATAATTGTCTGATACTCTACTGTTTGACTCCCCTGTAATTTCCTACAACTGTAAATTTAAATTTATAAAAATAAGTGTTTAGTAATAAAAATCAATATTCTCTGTTGCAATTACAAAAAAATAAAATAAAAAATAGAATTCTGTCAAGCCTAATGATGATGCAGCTCTGGAGGGTACACAGTAGTACTTGGGTTTTGGGTTTTTTGTTAGTCTCAAAATCCTGAGAGCCGTTGTCTATCCCAGAATTTCTGGGAAGTATCTCTATGTGAAGAGACACATTCTTTGCCATTATGGCACCTGGAAGTGCTTTGAGCACCCGGGTGGTCCCTGCACCAGAACTGGGAAATAGTCTAGTGAGCTTTTTGACTGCCCTGTTTGGGTGTTTTTAATATAAATATATCATGTAGAAGGTGTTAACATTCTATCTTTCATAGATGTCAGCAAGGGACCTGGATCCAAGAAATTCACTTTTTCTGTGAACTTTGCCATTTACATAAAGTTTCTTGCAAATTTATGCAACTTACAGAATGGCACTGGCTTATGAAGGCTTGTTTCTGTGCGATGCCTGCTTTGAACTTCGTGGCACAGCCATAACAAGCAAGTAAGGGATGTGATGGCACTAGTATGAAGGAGGCTAGCGTCACTAACTGGTCTCAAATTTTGTGGACTTAAATATTTGTACATGTGGCTTAGAAATTTCACAGCAAGTCTGATGTTTTGTCAGTTTTCTGCATCTGTGAGAGCAGACATTTTCCTTTCTGTGTGAGTGTAAAATGTAGAACTCAGAGTGAAGGACTAATGATATTAAAGCCAGAAATCATAGGACTGGAAGGGACCTGGAGAGGTATCCTAGTCCAGTCCCCTGCACTCAAGGCAGGACTAAGTATTATCTAGACCATCCCTGACAGGTTTTTTTATAACCGCTCTTAAAAACCTCCAAAGATGGAGATTCCACAGTCTAAACTGCACTTGCTGCAATTTAAGCCCATTGCTTGATGCTCAGAGGTTAAGGAGAAAATTTTTTTTCCCCTCCTCCTTATAGCAACTTTTTGTGTACTTGAAAACCGTTATCGTTTCCCCCCTCAGTCTTCTCGTCTCCAGACTAACAAACCCAGTTTTTTCAGTCTTCCCTTATAGGTCATGATTTTTAGACCTTTAATCATTTTTGTTGCTCTCCTTTGGACTCTCTCCAGTTTGTCCACATCTTTCCTGAAATGTGGTGCCCAGAACTGGACACAATACTCAAGTTGAGGCCTAGTCAGCGTATAGTAGAGCAGAAGAATTACTTCTTGTCTTGCTTACTGCATCCCACTAATATATTGCAGAATGTTTGCTCTTTTTTTTGGCCAACAGTGTTACTGACTCATATTTAGCTTGTGATCCATTGACCCCCAGAATCCTTTCCACAATACTCCTTCCTAGGCAGTCATTTCCCATTTTATATGTGTGCAACAGATTGTTCCTTCCTAAGTGGAGTACTTTGCATTTGTCCTTTATTGAATTTCATGCTGTTACGTCAAAATGTTTCTCCAGTTTGTCCAGATCGTTCTGAATTTTAATCCTATCCTCCGAAGCACTTGCAACATCCTCCTCTTGGTGTCGTCCACAAACTTTATAAGTGTTCTCTATGCCATTATCTAAACAATTGATGAAGGTATTGAACAGAACCAGACCCAGAACTGATCCATGCGGTACCCCACTCAATATGCCCTTCCAGCTTGACTGTGAACCACTGATAACTACTCTCATGGAACAGTTTTCCAACCAGTTATGCACCCACCTCATAGTAGCTCCATCTAGGTTGTATTTCCCTAGTTTGTTTCTGAGAAGGTCATGTGAGACAATATCAAAAGCCTTACTATTTTTCCTCTGGACAGTCTTGCCTACATTTCAGACTTGATCTCCCAACCTCTGCCAATGTGGCCTTACTCTCCTGAGTAGAGCTTGCAAAATACAATCCAATAAACCTGCCACCTAACTCCTACAAAAGTAATTAGCCAAGCATTCACCCTATTTTTTCTGTAGTCCGTTTCCTGTTTAACATTTTCAGTGCTGCCTACCTTATCTGGAGACTCTGCACAAAATGCACCTCTAGTGCTAGTTCCAGTGGACTGCTGACATCCACAACACACTGAAGTAGCTGAAGGGATTAAATCAGTGCTTATAGTAAGACGTTTTCACCTTTTTCCACTTTTTTTCCGTTGACCTGTCTCCAGGATAGAATATTCCATGTCATATCCCAGAATACTGTGTTGAGAAAAATTATTTTTAAATTTCTGAATTACTGTATTAGTTTTATGCAGAAACTAGCTGGCTAACCTAATGATTCTGTGCCATTTGGATGCATGTAGATTTAAACACAACTAGAGAAGCCCTGAACTCCTTATTCATCCTAGGAAGAAAAGAAAAGGCATAACCTCTAGAAAACCAGCGCCAGGCATATCTGCTGCTGCTCACATCTACGTAATCCTTAGGTCCACCCTTGTTAAGGTGAAATATGTGACCTTTTTGCTTTTACTTCCCTCCAGATTTACAGGAACGGATGGGCCAAGTGGTTTTGGATTCGAGTTGACGTTTCGACTAAAGAGAGAAACAGGGGAGTCAGCGCCACCTACATGGCCGGCAGAGTTAATGCAAGGCTTAGCCAGATACGTCTTCCAGTCAGGTACTGTACCATTAAACAATTCCTGCCTTGTTTTCTATCACTCTAAGGCTTGGTCTACACTCACCCCCCAAATCGAACTAAGGTACGCAACTTCAGCTACGTGAATAACGTAGCTGAAGTTCGAAGTACCTTAGTTCGATCTTACCTCGGTCCACACGCGGCAGGCAGGCTCCCCCGTCGACTCCGCGGTACTCCTCTCGCCGAGCTGGAGTACCGCAGTCGACGGCGAGCACTTCCGGGTTCAACTTATCGCGTCCAGACAAGACGCGATAAGTCGAACCCAGAACTTCGATTGCCAGCCGCCGAACTAGCGGCTGGGTGTAGACATACCCTAACTGTGATGGGTTACGTGAATGTCAAAGTGCTGGATTTGAATCTTGTATTTATTCAAGTAAATCTCTGCCATTTTAGTCTCGATCGGTCTTGTGTGAAAATGCTGTTTGGTCAAAATAAATGTGTTGCTTTCACCAGCCTATTGGTAGATCTCTGTGCTACTGTACAGGTGATCTAGGTTCCCCCTATCGTAAGCTGCTTGAAGGTACAGAATGGTTAGGCCTTGATAGGAAAGGGAGTCTTTGGGATTACCTTTTAGTTACTCCTCTAGACAAATGAGGAGCTGCTTAGTGATGGAAGAAGATGGCTGTGATATGAGGTCTTACGGAGGCAGGGGTTAAAGCTGAGACAAATGGAAATCCTCAGGGCTGTGTCAGTGATATAGAAGATCTCCTAGGAAATGTCAACTTTCCTATGTTGTACAATATAACTGAACTTAACATAAAAGGTGGTTACAAGGAGGAGGGAGAAAAATTGTTCTCCTTAACCTCTGAGGATAGGACAAGAAGCAATGGGCTTAAATTGCAGCAAGGGCCGTTTAGGTTGACATTAGGAAAAACTTCCCAACTGTCAGGGTGGTTAAGCACTGGAATAAATTGCCTCGGGAGGTTGTAGAATCTCCATCATTGGGGATTTTTAAGAGCAGGTTAGACAAACACCTGTCAGGGATGGTCTAGATTAGCGGCTCTCAACCAGGGAGTCCATGGCCCCTGTGGAGCTGCAAGCAGGTTTCAGGAGGTCTGCCAAAATAAACTAGAAAGCAGGGCTGGCATCAGACTTACTGGTGCCCTGGGCAGAAAGCCAAAGCCCAACCAACTTAGCTTTGTGGGGACCCCTGTGGCATGGGGCCCCCCGGCAATTCCCTGTTTGCTGCCCCCTAATGCCAGCCCTGTCTTTTAATCTACTGGATATGAGAAAAACAGTTGTTGTGGCACAGGTGGGCCATGGAGTTTTTATAGCACATTGGGTGGGGGGGGTGCCGGGGGGGGGGGGGGGAGGCTCAGAAAGAAAGAAAAAGGTTGAGAACCCCTGATCTAGATAACTTAGTCCTGCTATGAGTGCAGGGGGCTGGACTAGATGACCTCTCGGGGTCCCTTCCAGTTCTACGAATGGCCTGTTGGGTAGACTATTAATTCACATTGTGTTTATACATGTGATTGTGTGGAGCGATTGTGCAAATAGTGATTGCCTTTTTGATCCAGTTTGGGGGTTCTTCCCTATTAAAGTAGCTTCCTAAATCTGTGATTACAAAGCAGCTAAGCACACACAGATTTGTAACTGTTTCTCTGCCAGTTAATAAATTGCTCAGTAACTTCTCTGATTCTGTGCTGTTTTTTCAGTCAGATGACTGACTTTTAAGTTGGAGGAGTCCAGAAAAAATATGATCACCATTAACTCCATTGCTGCTGATCATGAGTGCAACACCCCTGCACTCAGTGGCAGTACTCACATGGTCGCTTTCTTTCAAATGCTGACTCAACTGAACAATCTACGCACAAATCACTTATGATTTTAAGAATGTTGCTTGATGCCGGGTGGAATGAAGACATCGTCTCTAAATTTGGCTATTGAAGAGGTGTGCAGGCCCATTTTCACTGTTGTGCCATTGAAATTCCGGTCCAGTTGTTCTTATTTGAGATTTTTTGCCTTGGTTCCTCACAACTCCTAAAGCAGTTTTATTCCATGTGATTCCCATCAGCTGTCCCAGATTCAGAGTCTGGGTCAGAGTACAAGATTCCCCACCTAAATCTGATATACGCAACTCTAAAGCATTTGCTGTCAGGGGATGCATTAATAAGACTACCTTTTTTTTGTGTGCATTTCTGAGATGTTTGCCTCTGACTTTGCAATTGCCTCTAATGTCTCACTTATCGATGTTAATATTATTTGGTCCAAGATTTAAGGCCATTTTTGCAGCATTTCAAATCCCTAAACACTATAAGTTCTCATACCATGCTTATCAGTGTAGTGTCTGAGCGCTTTCACTTGTGCATTAAGTCATGTGACTCATAGCCGTCACTTGTTTATTCTTATTCTCTCCCCAGGAGGAGTGTGCACAGTAGTGTTTTGACACGATTAAAAAAAAATACTTACTGGCCATGTAAACAATATTACTCAAAGAGACAAACTTCTGAATCTCTTCATGCTGCATTTCTTGGAGCAATCCAGTAATAGGAATTTCGTGTGGACAAAGTGACATTTTCTGTTTCTGTGCATTTCGCGTGAGCAGCAGACAGCTTGTGTACATGTAATTGGTGGTAAGCCATTTAGAACAGATTCCCTACAAGACGACTTTTCATGCTTTCTGCAAAATACATAACTCCATCTTTCAGACCTGAAACCATAAAACCAGCTTTCAGTATTCTCTGGAAAGAGCATTTATGTCTTCATAAATTTCTGTTTTTCATCTTTGCCACGTACTTCACATTTAATTGGTCCATGACATTCAGTATTATCCTGTAAAAACAACAAGGAGTCTGGTGGCACCTTAAACACTAACAGATTTATTTGGGCATAAGCTTTCATGGGTAAAAACCTCACTTCTTCAGATGCATCTTTAAGGTGCCACCAGACTCCTTGTTGTTTTTGTAGATACAGACTAACAGTATTATCCTGTGTTGATTCAGATTGGTGCTGTCTTTATAGCCCTCATGACTTGTGTTCCAGATATGCTTCAGATGTTTTTAATAGACTGTGTTGGGGGTCTTACTTTTTTTAATTGTCTATGTAAATCAAGGATTAACTTGCAAAGTAAACGGTCCCTCGTGGTAGCAGCTAAGCTTGCAATTGTGAGGCTATAACTAAGCATTAAAGAGGCCATCCCTTTCCCAAAATAGAAGGAAATTGTGTGTTGCTCAATGAGTAATCAAACTAGAGTTTATTTTGCTACAAAGCTTGTTCTGCAAAGTCTATTGCTTGCTTTTCTGGTGTAAATAACGGTCTCTGAATTACCTTACTGTAGCTGAAAAGCTCAGACCCATCTCTCTCAATCTTAGACCTCAGGTCAGAGCGCTGACAGACACATTTGAAATGGATTTGGCATAGGGCATGCTCAGTGGTGGATTTCTTCTTCTTCCCACCAGTCTCCCCAGGTATTACTTGTGTATCTAAATGCATCCGCCCCTTCCCCTCTCAGCTCAGTCTCTTGCCCCTGCACCTGATACAACTCCGTACTTTGCTCCACTCCCATTCAGTCCCACCAGCCACCTCCTCTGTGGGACTCCGAGGCGATATGATAATACAAATAATGATGACTGGCAGCTCAGAGCAGCTGTATCTCGTGTCGTTTAGCCCACCTCTAGCCTCCTCTGTGGTACTTGGGGAGGAGCGGGAAACTGACACTAATGGTCCTTCTCCCTCCCCCCCCCCGGGGTAATGAGAATATATTCAGCTTGTCTTGATCACTTTGCAAAGCTGAAATGGATAATTCTGCTTTGTCCTGCTTTTCTCCCTTCCTTGGTCTTGGGCAAAACTTTAATGCCATACACTGAATATTAAAACACTCATTTCAGAGTAGGTTTTTTTCTCCTTGAAACACAATCTGCCCAAGGCACGTTATGGCACTAACAGCGTTTTCTTTTATGCTCAAATGTTTCCTACTCAGAACTCTTTGCCCACCCAGTTGTATGGTGTGGCTATCAAATGCCACTGTGATCAGCATGGGTAAGGACCTGGATATCAAATTAATAGTACTTTGTAAACCTATGGAGGTTTTAAATTTACAAATGACCTTTTAAAGCATTTGCTGAACCAAAACAACTTGATTAATGCTCCGCCCTTCACTCTCTGAATAAGTAGAAAAGATAAAACTAGCCCAGGGTATGGATGGTGGTCTCAAAGCCACATCTGGTAATGGGCTCCAAAGCTATTGGGCCAGTTAATGAATTAGGGCTCGTCTGCACTAGAGGGGTTTAAATTTTAGTGCACACTAACTGGCCCTTGTGCATGCAGTCATGTTTCAGACCCACACTAGGGAACTTTGTGGACCCCAATAGGGTCCCCACGGGCATGTTAGTGCACAACATGCTAGATCATACCTGTGAATAAAAGTCAGTTTTTTGTTATTTTAGGTGTACTTTACCACATCCTATAGGGTGTGGGGGCATGGGATGATGTTATACTCTCACTGTTCCTGAGTAGTTTCATATGAAGGATAGAGGGGGAAAAATTCAACCAACTACTGTTTAAAATAGCATTACCACATTACCTATGATTCTAGAACGCCTATCACAGGTGGCACCTGTGCTCTCACCCGAGTCGCATTAGATTTTATGATGAACACTTTTAAGCACACAAGTGTCGCACTTCTCTGTTTCTTTTACTTTTTCTGCATTGCTGCTTTACTTTAGACAATCTGTCTTCTTCTGCACTGAATTTTAGAATTCTTGAAGCTTTGGCTTTTCTGTTCACTGTAACAAACACTTGATGCTTTGTGCTTCTGATTAAATAGCACTGGCTCCCCTGCTTCAACAAAACCAAGTCTGCAAATCTTAGTTCTATTTGTGGCTTTATCTGTTCTTGATTTTATCACTGTTTGACCATGACCACAAATTCCAACTCTGTTATTTTTAGTTTCAAAGTTTCTAGGATTTTTTGTTTTTGTTTTTTAAATGAAACTGTTCACCATTCAGTGACCTTAACTCGTCATGGTTCATGGCTACATTGGGAATATCTCATGGTAGAACAGATTTATGCCTCAGTCCAAACTGAGGGGGAGGAGAGGAGGGAACACTGCTCCAATGGAAAATCTGTTCAAGGCCTTTTAGGTTTGTGGTTAACTTTATGCTGCAGTTATAAAATAGTTTACCACTTTTGAACGTGATTTAGTTTTTTAAGTGAAACTATGCAATACCTTCATTCTCAAGTCAAGTCTAATTGTTTTCAATAATCTACCTAATTGCCACATGAAAGTAGTACTGTATTCATGTAGCACAAAGATTAACCTATTGGCTATCTGAGAACTTGTACAGTTTCCATGTTTTTTGGCCTGAGAAAACCATTGATAGTCCTACAGCATGCAAGCAGTTGGATTTTGGAAAGATTTGCCAGTAAAAGGTACATCCATAAACGCAACATAAAAATAGCAAGGGAGAGCATGCATCATACTAGTTGTCTGTGAAGTTTATAACAATGAATGTTTGTCAGTTTCTTAAATCAAACTGACTTCAAAAATATTAGCAGCAAATCAGGTTTTTAAAAGGGAGACCTCTATGGATTAAGCACACTTAAACTTTCCTTGTGGTTTTCCTACTTGCAAATTGTTTGAAAGTTGATATCTGTAAATGAGTTTTAAAATAATTATTTTAAATATTGAACACTAGTATTTAAGACTTATGATGTATCTAGTCATTCATATGATGGACAAAATATGTCTCTTTGTACAAGCTCTTTGTTGCAATAAACACTAGGTTGTAAGCTCCTTGGGACAGGGACTGTCTTTTCTGTGTTTGTACAACGGCTAGCACTTTGCAGTCCTGGCCCATGCATGGGGCTCCTAGGCTAATACAGGTGATGATAAAAAGGAAGACTTTGATTAAGTAGGGCAGCCTGTGCTCCTGTGCTAAAGCTTAATGTGGATCTTGGTTGTTAATTTACCTCATGGAGGGAAGTTGCTTTTATAAGTAGAGCTCTAGTCTCTTAAGACTTAGATTATTGTTGTCACTGAATTATTCTTTGATATGTATTAAACTGTTACATTTCTTAAAATTTACTACATAGAATTGATTCTACCATACCAATCACACATGTCAATAACAGTGTCATCCGGACAACCACAAAAATTAATACAAAGGAATTCAGATTCAGAAAACCCTATCCTATTGACATGTCTTGGCCCTTGTTTCTAGTGATCAGTGAGAATTTCATCCTTTTTAGTGTTTTTTTGTTTTTGTTTTTAAAGATTAAGAAATAATTTATTAGGTTCTCCTTTTCCAAAGTTACTGTAGGAAAGAATTTCACAGCTTTGAGTGGCTCTGAGCTGCCGGTAACAAATGTTGCTATTTGAGGAACTGACAGTTAGAGCTTCCATGGCACTTACCTGCCTGGCAGAACATGCTTCATACTAGCAAGGTGGAGAATTTTGCTTCTGTGCATGTAACTGATTTAAGAAGTTATCACTGTTGTTTGGATCTGAAGAGAGTGACCTATTTAGGCATAATGTAAGGTGCTCTTTTTTCCCCAGAGGTGCAGAACTCCTACAACTGTGTTAAAGTCAATGGGAGCTGTCTCAGCATCTCTTTAAAAACAACAAATACAACTAAAACGAGGATTGCCCAAATTCATCTTAATCCCATTTCCAATGAGTAGTAACATCACTTGACTGCCTCAACCTGCTTTATGGTGGGCATGTTAATTTTTACTGTTGAAAGAGACTCATTTAGATTAAGTAATTTGATTAAGGTCATACAACCTAAAGTAGTCAGACTTCAAAAGATCTTGGCTCCTAGAGTCCTGCTCTAATCACTAGACACTTTCCCTCATAGTCACTAGTATCTACAAGTCTATGCTCTGTCCGAATGACTGGGTCCTTACATGCATGTTTTTAAATGCTCTTTTATGCAGGCACGTTCTTCTGTAAAATGGTGCTTCCCTGAATACAAATGAGTTTTGTCTAGCTTTTATAAAATGTTGCTTATTTCCTCCCAGTAGGATGAATAAAGCCAAAGAGTTGCCTAATTATTCGTATTATTTTTCTGACTTTTTTTTTTAAAAAAAGCATATATAAACCCCAGACTCATTTATCATTTTTTACTGGTTGCTATGGTTCTGAAACATCTATTCAGTTTCCAGTGTAGAACTGGCCCTGGCTTCCCTGCAGCATTTCAGAATTTTAGATTAGAAATGGAGGGGATTAGCTGTGTTTCAACTCCACAAAAGACTAAATCTACTTATAAATTTTGTTTTAACAAACCAGTTATGCAGTTAACTTTGCAGATAAACATTGGAATTTTTACACAGTGAAGTTCTTATAAAATATACTGTGGGCCAGTTGTTTGCCTTAGGTGAGTAGCGTTCAGCCGTGTAAGTAGACTGCACGGTTCAGTTCTGTGAAGGGGTGTGGAAACATAAGTTAAAGTCCCTGTTTCCAATTTAGCCCAAGTTGGTCATGGCCAAAACCGATCACGATCAAGGAGCGTGTGCAGGAATTTAAATTTGACTGCTTTTGGAGGGGCATGGTAAACACATACACACTATACACATTAAACCATATCAACACTCGCACGTACATCACATCATATGCATAGAAGTAAACAGCAATACACTCACCATTTCAACGAAAAGCCATGGGCCGTGGAGCCACCTCAACAAATATATCCACAAGGACTTGGCTGCGTCAGGGAGAGCAAGAGAGCTAGTTCTGTGCCCCTGCTGACTATTGGGTGGGGAGTGGGGGCTTGAGCCCCTGCACAGGCTGCCCTACTGATAGCTATGTAGTGGTCCATGTGAAATCATTTGGGTCAAAGCCCAGTTCCTGTTAGAGGGATCGTTTTACATCTCTCCGCCCGCCACCCCCTCAAAAAAAATCCTGTATTGACATCGTTGTTGAGACTCGCAGGAGAGATGGCCAAACACTGATTGTATGCAGATAGAACTACCCTCTCGCTCCCTGCATATGTGAGACTAGGCTTGTGTGGTAGTATAGAGGGAAGCTTGTGTTAATGTTGCCAGTGATCTAGAATAGAGCATTTCTGCCTCCAGAGTTGTCAAGCAGACAGACAGCGTTAAAAAGACTAAAGAAAAATTATTTGGCTATATGTAGAATGATTCAGAGTCTAAATTTTGTAGGGCTGGATATGTGCACTCTCCCGAAATAAACGATTCCAAGAGTTACGTATACAATACACTTACGCTATGTCTGTGCTAAGCTTTTTCTCTTAATTTCCCACTGGTTCAACTACCCATGAAGCTCCAGGGATGAAAAGACTGCCTGTTGGCATTTTAACTAATCATCTAACCCTGCTCGAAGTAGTCTAGATGAGATGGTGGTCAAAACACCACAGGCTTAGCTATGTTAATATCCCCACCAGCGGAGCTGGCCCTGCCCTAGTAATGGTGGGGAAACTAAGAACGTTGAGAGTAGGTAAAGCCTTAGGGTGTCTATTTGGGTCCCAGGATTCAGTTCTGCATATTTATTTATTTTATTTTTTACAGAGATCCGAGTTGGGGAGGGGGCTAAACACCTATCTGCTTCCCTGATAGAATTACTATAGGACTCTCATGAAGCCTTATTACTGTTGCGTTTAGTCTTTGATATCAAACATTTTTCTCTACTGTTTTGACATTGTGAATTTTCTGGGAAGAGCGCACCGAAGGGGGTTTTATTACAGCTCTGCTTTTTTAAATTTTTTTATTTATTTGCCCCTCCCCTCTCCCCATGCAATTGTAGTTTTCTAGCTTTTTTTGGTCTCACTGTCCATGAAGAGGAGGCAGATAAGAAGGTGCAATGGCTGTGACAACTGTCAGATTTCCTTCCTAGTTTGTGAACTCTTCAGGGTAAGGACTGTTTCTTTGTGCAGCCAGCACATAGCACATTCTGGGCACTACCATAATACAGGTAATCGTAACAGTCATGCCTGGAACAGAAAATACAATATCGGGGACTGCTTCTGAGTTACCTCTAGATATGATATATGAAACAATTCACTCTCTGAAGACCTCGCAATCTGTAATTGTCATCTGAACACCCCGGGCGGTAAAGAAATGCTGATCCCCTATTTTGCAGATGGGGTACTGAGGCAAAGAGACGCTAAGCAATTTGTCAAAGGGGTCTCAGACTGTGGTGGAGCTGAGACTTAGAACCCAGGCCCCACAAGTCCTAGGTTAGCGCCCTAGCCGCTGGGCCATCCTTCTTGTTTCATTTAGCATGACTAGTTTACAGCAGCATATTGATTTTGATGATACATCTCAAAGACTTTAGTCAGATGCTAATCAGGAAATCACAAACAAATATAGATTTAAACACTGTATAAGATTACACAGAGAATGTTGCTTCACAGAATTTTGCAGTTCATGCAATATTGCCACTTTTGCTATTCCTGAGAGCATAAATGCAATTAAACCAGTGGTCCCTGAACTTTTCAGGCTCATGTGCCTCCTTACCCCGACCACACCGTGCCGGGAGTGGGGCCATGGCTTGTGGGGTGTGGGGGGACAGGAGACGGACAGGAGTAAGGGCGACGAGGCTGGGGCCACAGCTGGGGGTGGGCCTGGGCTGGGAACAGAGCCATGGCCTAGGCTGGAGGTGGGGCTGGGACCTGGCCAGGGAAAAGTGCGGAGCCGTGGCTGGGCCACGATCTGGGGCTGAGGCTGGGGACTGAGTTGGGGGCGGGGCCAGAGCAGAGCTGGGAGCGGAGCACCCTGCCCCTGCTGTGCCCCCTCCCTGCCCAAAAACTCCTCTGTGCCCCCCTAGGGGGGTATGCCCCACAGTTTAGGGACCTCTGAATTAAACTATCAAGGATTTTGGATTAAGTTCACTTTCTGCTGCACAGCTTCCCTCATTCATAGTAAGTGGGTAATGCCTGTCACCCGGGGGGCACCAGTCTTGTTGCTTGAAGCTCCAGGACTCTAAACTCACCCATCAGCTCAGAAAACCAGAAATTCTACCTCCATTGGTAGAACAAGTTGGCAGTTCAACTTCTCTCGGCCCCTTGGTTTTATAGTTTTAACTTTTATTTGTTTTTGTGCAGTAGCAAGGTCCTTTCATCTTCTGGCTCTGCTCCTCCCGTTCTCAGCTGAGGAATCAGCTGAGCATTGAAGCTCTGACCCTCTGGGTCCTCCACTATCGCACCTCTCTAGGGGGTTCCCTCTGCCTCAGCAGTAGAGAAGCCCTGCAGGCATAAAGTCAAGTCCAAGAGGCAGTAGGAGCAGCTTTTCAGGGGCATTATTGAGTGAGTTGTGCATTGTTGCCACAAGCTACCGATCTTCGTTCTGCCGATACCTGGGGCTTTGAGTTGAACTGGTGTGTTGAGGCTTTGCCAGCCACTCAAATCCAGGGGAAGGATTGACTAAGAGTATAAGGATTCCCAAGCAGATGAGAACTGCTCACAGCCTGCTTGGGGTAAATGTAGCAAACTCCAAAAGCCACAGGTCCAAAAAAAAGCAAGCACTTCCTACCCTTCTTAAGGGTGTAGAATAGATCATATTGTTAATGAGTGAGCTGTGTAAAAACAGGGTTTAAACTAGGGCTGCCAAGTGATTATTGTTTAATCGCGCGATTAATTTTTCTAATAGACTATTTAAATATTTTTGGGTGTTTTCTACATTTTCAGATATATTGATTTCAGTTACAACACAGAATAGGGGGAGGGATAGCTCAGTGGTTTGAGCATTGGCCTGCTAAACCTAGGGTTGTGAGTTCAATCCTTGAGGGGGGCCACTTAGGGATCTGGGGCAAAATCAGTACTTGGTCTTGTCAAGGCAGGGGGCTGGACTGCGAAGTTGGGGGTGCAGGGCCCTCTGGCTTCCCCAGGAGCCCTGCCTGTGCGGACTCGCTGTGGGAAGCGCACGGTGTGAGAAGGGGTGAATGCTCCAAGGTCAGGCCCAGGAAGGTTGAAGCTGCGTAAGCTTCTTGCCCTGGAGACAGTATGCTCACAGAGAGGAGGCATGCTTCCCCCAGAGTCCTGACTGGCTTCATATGGAGTAATTCCAGAGCATTGGCCGGTGACTCCGTGACACCAGGAAACTGAGGGACTGAGCAAATGGTGGCAGCAGCAGCCCTGAAAACCTGCTAGTCTGCATTGACACCCTTCATCCATCCTCATGCAGCCGATGAAGTGGGTTTTAGCCCACGAAAGCTTATGCTCAAATACATTTGTTAGTCTCTAAGGTGCCACAAGTCAAGTACTCCTCGTTCTTTTTGCTCATCCAGAGAGAAACTGCAGTAGTTTGTGTTCTGAGGTTGTAACCACAGAGTTAATGAAAACTGGACTGTTCTGCTTTCTTTTTTAATAGAGGCTTGTGGACATAATTTTAGGACACTTGGGACAGACTCTCAAAGGATATTTTGTGGTCCGGTTAATCATTTTTATGTATCAAACAGATTAACAGGAAAAAATTAGATCTCACTGACACATATACTAACTTCTTGCATTTCCTCTTACACTTGCACCTTTGTTTATAGTTTCTCATTCCTGGTAACTTCAGGTTCTTATGCACAAGCCTAATGGCAGAACATTGTTGCACAGAATTGTTTAAATCTGTTTTCATTTAATGTTTATAATTGCATGGAAACATCTTTATTGACTTTAACAACGAGCAAAATCCTAAATCTGCTTGATTACTCTTCAAGGGAGGCTCAAGAATTAGTTCTTTCGATTTCTACAGTGATGAACCTTCACCGTGTGCCATTTTAAAAACATTGCTGACCAAAAGTTAGAAAATTTTCTAATCCCAAATATTTAGACATTTTTTTGAAAGAATTTGGTGTGAAAACAGCTACACTCTGGTTTGATAGTAGAGCTGGTTAAAAAATGTTTGTTTTTTCCCTTGGAAGATTTCAATTTTTCTGTGGAAACTTGAAATCACAAACATTTTGGCCAAAACCAAAAATATTTATTTTTTTGGAAAGGCTGCTGTGATGCCTTGTAAGAGTTGTAATTTGTGTGTGTCAGTCTCATGTTCCCCCTGCAGCCCCTGGTTGCACTATAGCTCCCATGATGCACCATGGTTTCCCCTCTTAGAAAGGGGAGTTGGTATATAGTGGGAGTGTCTTAGCATGGTGCATGATGGAAGATGTTCTCGATCTGGGGAGCCTGACACACGGTGGAGAGTAGGGACATTTGCTAACCAATCTACAGCTCCTATGGTGTGCCAGGGAAGCATTTCCAAACCAAAATTCTTTGGATTTTGGGTCAAAATATTTTATTTTAATTGAAAACCTAATTTTGTTCACCAGCCCTAGTTGAGTCACTTACACTTCCTGTCTCATGCTCAGTTTGTGTGTGTTCTTCCCTGGATCTGTAACAGCAAAGCTGAAACTGAAGAGGCAGGAGTGTGCAAAGGGAACAGAAGTGGGCTGAACATGTTTGGCGCCGCTCCTGGGGGCTCTCAGGCCTTTCTTAATGTTAATAAGGGAGCAGAACGACATGAACATAAGAACGGCCATACTGGGTCAGACCAAAGGTCCATCCAGCCCAGTATCCTGTCTTCCGACAGTGACCAATGCCAGGTACCCCAGAGGGAGTGAACCTAACAAGTAATCTCTCTCCTGCCGTCCATCGCCACCCTCTGACCAAACAGAGGCTAGGGACCCCATTCCTTACCCATCCTGGCTAATAGCCATTAATGGACTTAACCTCCATGAATTTATCCAGTTCTCTTTTAACCCTGTTAGCCCTAGCCTTCACAACCTCCTCAGGCAAGGAGTTCCACAAATTGACTGTGCCCGGTGTGAAAAAGAACTTCCTTTTATTTGTTTTAAACCTGCTGGCCATTAATTTATTTTGGTGTCCCCTAGTTCTTCTTCGAGTGCTTGCTCATATCCATTCCATTAGGTGTGCGCGTGCCGCGTGCACGATCGTCGGAAGATTTTTACCCTAGCAACACCGGCGGGTCGGCTGTGGAGCCCCCTAGAGTGGCGCCTTCATGGCGCTGAATATATACCCCAGCCGACCCGGCGCCCCCTCAGTTCCTTCTTACCGCCCCTGACGGTCGTTGGAACTGTGGAGCGCGGCATAGCTGTCCTCCACTCTCCCTAGCTTACTTAGTCATTCGAAGTTATAGTTATAGTTGTAGTTCTAGTGTTTATAGTTAAAAAGTTGTTATAGTTGTTATTGTAGTTCAGGGGGTTAAGGGGGTCGTCTCCCCCTTTCTCCCCCGGCCGCGGGCCCGGGCTCATGCCCAACGCTCCCGGCTTCAAGCAGTGCGCCTCCTGCGCTAAGCCTATGCCCACGAGCGACCCGCACGACTCCTGTTTGAAGTGCCTGGGAGAGTCCCACCAAACAGATAAATGCAAGATCTGTAAGGCCTTCAAACCAAGAACCAAGAAGGAGCGGGACTTTCGGCTCAGGCAACTCCTAATGGAGGCGGCACTCAGCCCGGACACTCCTTCTACGGGCCAGACTCCGGCACCTAGCACCTCGGTGCGCAGTGCCCCGGCGGCACCGGCTATGATGACCACGCGAGTGGCGTCAGACAAGCCTCCCCGGCACCGGACCTCGTCGGCACCGCAAGCGCAGCAAGTGCCTCGGCGCCGGTCATTATCCCCAGGGCATAAAAAAGCCCATAAGACGGGGACATCCGTGCCGAAGACGCCGGCTCCCCCAGTGCCGGGGGTAGAGCCGCGTCCGCCGGTAGAGCAACGGAAGCAAGCGCCTCCAGCACCGTCGACTCCGGCGCCGAGGCCGTCGAGTCCGGTGCAAATAGCGTCTCCACCGAGGCCGGCGGTGATACAGTGTCTCCCGTCGACTCCAGAGACCTTCGCGGCGGCGAGAGACTTAATAGCTCTCACGGAGCCCGCACCGCCTCAACCACCGGCACCGACTGCACCGTTGACTCGCCCGGTACAGTCAAGAGGGAAACCTGCCTTGATGCGCCCTCCATCACAAGGGCTGGAACCTCGGCGCCGATCCAGGTCCCGAAGCAGGTCCCCACGCCGCTCGCAGTCCCGGCACCGAATATCGTCTCGGCACCGGTCGTACTCGCGGCCAAGATCTTCTTCGCGGCACCGCTCTACGTCTCGGCACCGATATGATCGTCGGCACCGGTCAACGTCGAGACGTAGTTCTCGGCACCGCTACGGTCGACGCTCGACGTCGAGGGGCCGCTCCCGGCACCGAGCATACTCTAGGTCCTCGTCGAGGTCCAGATCTGACTCCCGGCACCGACGAGGTCATCGGCACCGGTCGCGGTCCCGGCACCGATCGCCGGCACCGCACAGAGATAGATCATCTCCGGACCGGCACCGTGCGGCACCGCAGACCACGGGGATCGTTTCATCTTTCGCGACACCGCCATGGCCGTCAAGATCGGTGTCTCGCTCCTCGGAGGACCTGTCGAGATCGGCATACCCCCCTCAGGGGCAGGCCGAGGAACGAGACTTGGGCCATTGGCAGGAGAGGGCAGAGGACCACTCTCATGGACCATCTCACTGGTTGTTTTGGACCCCGTGGGCGTACCACCAGGAGCAAGGGGCTTCATTACCATCGACCTCTCGCTCGGGTCACTCGGTCAGAAGGGCCCCAGAATCCACCACCTCTCGGCCTCCGCCTGGAGGCGTGGAGGCTTCTGTGTCTACACCACCCGACACCATGGACCCAAGTGCAGGTGACGCTCCGACCCAAGAGCAGGGGGACCGGGACCCCCCCTTGGATCCAGTACCACCGGAGGCATCCTCCTCCTCCTCTCCGGACGAGGCAGTGGCAGGCACTTCATGCACGGGTCCCCCTCCGATAGATCTTCGGGCTCACCAGGATCTCCTGCGTAGGATGGCCCGTAATATGGACCTGCAGGCGGAGGAGATAGTGGAGGTGCACGACCCGATCGTGAATATCCTTGGATCGGATGCCCCATCGAGGGTGGCGTTACCCTTGATCCGCACGATCCAAACGAATGCGGATACGATATGGCAAACTCCTGCCTCCATTCCACCCACAGCGAGAGGGGTGGAAAGGAAATACTTTGTCCCATCTAAGGACTATGGGTACTTGTACACCCACCCCCAACCGTGTTCACTGGTGGTGGAATCAGTGAATGCACGAGAGCGCCACGGCCAGCAGGCTGCAGCGCCAAAATCAAAAGAGGCTAAGCGGCTTGATCTGTTTGGCCGTAAGGTTTACTCAGCCGGAGGGCTACAACTTAGAGCGGCGAATCAACAGGCGCTACTGAGCCGCTACAATTTCAACTCCTGGAACTCTATGGGGAAGTTTAAGGAGTTGATTCCCCAAGAGTCCAGGGAAGAGTTTGGAGCCATGGTTGAGGAGGGTAAGAAGGTGGCTCGGACCTCCTTACAGGCCTCCCTGGACATAGCGGACTCGGCCGCAAGAACCCTGGCCGCAGGTATCGCTATGCGCAGGACCTCCTGGCTCCAAGTTTCGGGTTTGCCCCCTGAATTACAGCAGACCCTACAGGATTTGCCCTTTGAAGGACAGGGGTTGTTCTCGGAGAAGACGGACTCTCGATTGCAGAGCCTCAAAGACTCCAGGACAATCATGCGCTCCTTGGGGATGCATGTTGCGGGTCCCCAGCGCAGACCATTTAGGCCCCAGCCTCAACGTTTTTACCCCCCTCCACCTCGTCAGAGACAGGACCCTGCCAGAAGGCGAGGGCGAGGTGGTAGGAGAAGATGGGCTGGCCCTCAACCCGGTCAGAACCAAGGGCCACCAAGACCACCTTCAGGTCCTAGACAGAACTTTTGAAGGTGCGGTCGAGGACGGCGCCTCAGTCATCCCCCAGGATCCAGCTCCCTCCTTTCGGGATCGCCTCTCCCACTTCCACCGTGCTTGGTCCCTTATAACTTCGGACCGTTGGGTCCTCCGCACGGTGGAGAGGGGATACGCTATCCAGTTTTCTTCCATCCCCCCCTCCTCCCCCCCTTCCCCGTCCCTCTTCAGGGACCCTTCTCACGAGCAACTTCTTATACAGGAGGTTTCTACGCTCCTGGCCATGGGGGCCATAGAGGAGGTTCCGATAGAGTTAAAGGACAGGGGATTTTATTCCCGTTACTTCCTGATCCCCAAGTCCAAAGGAGGTCTGCGACCCATCTTGGACTTGCGCGGACTCAACAAATTCGTAATAAAGTTGAAGTTCCGCATGGTCTCTTTGGGGGCCATTATCCCTTCCCTCGATCCTGGAGACTGGTTCGCCGCCCTCGACATGAAAGACGCATACTTACACATCTCAATTTACCCACCTCACAGACGCTTCCTGCGATTCGTGGTAAACACGGTGCACTACCAATTTACAGTCCTTCCCTTCGGCCTATCCTCGGCCCCAAGGGTGTTCACGAAATGTATGGCTGTCGTGGCAGCGTACCTTCGTCGGCAAGGGATACAGGTGTTCCCGTACCTAGACGACTGGCTGGTGCGCGGTCGCACCAAGGAGCAAGTTCAAGCTCACGTCCACAGAATAGTGCACACATTCAACGAGTTGGGCATCCTACTCAACAAGGACAAATCCACTCTAGAACCTACCCAGAGAATAGAATTCATCGGCGCAGTTCTAGACTCCAGACGTGCACAAGCCATCCTGCCAGACAACCGCTTTGGCACCATCACGAACCTCATTCAAGGGCTCAAGGCCTTCCCAACTACCACGGTGAGGTCGTGCCTTACCCTGCTGGGTCACATGGCTTCCTGCACGTACGTAACCAGGCATGCCAGACTTCGGCTTCGCCCGCTTCAAACCTGGGTGTCATCAATATACCGTCCACATCGGGACAGCCTGAACATGGTGGTCACGGTCCCGAACTCGGTCCTGGCCTCCCTCACCTGGTGGCTGGATCACAATGTGGTCTGCGAGGGGATGCCATTTCACGCCCCACAACCCTCTCTGCACCTGGTCACAGACGCGTCATCTCTGGGTTGGGGCGCCCATCTCAACGAACACCATACCCAGGGCCTGTGGACTGCATCCCAGTTAGCCCTACACATCAATGTTCGGGAACTGATGGCGGTACGCCTGGCGTGCCAGGCATTCCTCAATCTCCTACGTGGCCGCTGTGTGTTAGTTCTCATCGACAACACCACGGCCATGTTCTACATCAACAAGCAAGGAGGAGCACGTTCGTCAATTCTATGCCAAGAGGCCATTCGCCTGTGGGACTTCTGCATCGCCCACTCAATCCATCTCACGGCATCGTTCCTCCCTGGAGTCCAGAACACTCTAGCGGACCGGCTCAGCAGGTCCTTCCAAACGCACGAGTGGTCTATCCGTCCGGACATCATACATTCCATCTTCCAGAGGTGGGGGTTTCCCCAGATAGACCTGTTTGCATCTCGAGACAACAGGAAGTGCCACGTGTTCTGCTCCCTACAAGGTCGAGCTCCGGGCTCCCTCTCGGATGCCTTTCTACTTCCCTGGAAAGACCACCTGTTTTATGCCTTCCCTCCGTTCCCTCTGGTCCACAAGGTACTGCTCAAACTGCGCAGAGACCAGGCACAGGTAATTCTGATCGCTCCTGCGTGGCCGAGACAACATTGGTACACCACACTGTTGGAGCTCTCGGTTCAGACACCGATCCCGCTTCCGTTGTGTCCGGATCTCATCTCTCAGGACCACGGCCGGTTGCGTCACCCCGACCTGCAATCACTCCACCTCACAGCGTGGCTGCTCCATGGTTCACCCAGGCAGAGCAGCAGTGCTCGCACTCTGTCCAACAGATTCTGCTGAGCAGTAGGAAGCCCTCAACACGGACCACGTACCTGGCCAAGTGGAAACGGTTCTCCTGTTGGTGCGAACAACGAGCCACATCCCCGTTGCAGGCATCCATTCCTCTCATTTTGGACTATCTCCTCTCCCTAAAACAACAGGGGTTGGCGATATCTTCAATTAGAGTTCACCTGGCCGCTATATCGGCCTTTCACCCAGGGGAACTCGCGTCCTCGGTATTCTCTAACCCGATGGTCGTTAGATTCCTCAAGGGCTTAGACCGGACGTACCCTCAACAACGTCAGCCAGTCCCGACGTGGGACCTCAACCTGGTTCTCTCCAAGCTCACAGGTCCTCCATTCGAGCCACTGGCCACCTGTTCACTTCTGTACCTATCCTGGAAGACAGCCTTCCTCGTAGCCATCACCTCAGCAAGGCGCGTTTCTGAACTCAGGGCGCTTACATCTGAGCCCCCTTACACAGTTTTTCATAAGGATAAAGTGCAGCTTCGTCCACATCCGGCCTTTCTCCCTAAGGTGGTTTCTCCTTTTCATATCAACCAGGACATATTTCTCCCGGTCTTTTATCCCAAACCACATGCCACTCGCCAGGATCAACGTTTGCATTCCCTGGACGTACGCAGGGCCCTGGCCTTCTATATTGACCGCACAAAGCACTTTAGAAAGACGACGCAACTCTTCGTTGCAGTGGCCGACCGAATGAAAGGCTCACCGGTCTCCTCACAACGCCTATCCTCCTGGATTACGTCTTGCATCCGGACTTGCTATGACCTGGCAGGTGTCTCAGCACCGCACCTCACCGCTCACTCCACGAGGGCCCAAGCTTCCTCGACTGCTTTCCTGGCGCAAGTTCCGATCCAGGACATTTGTAGAGCGGCGGTTTGGTCATCAGTCCACACGTTTACAGCTCACTATGCACTAGTGCAGCAGTCCAGGGACGATGCTGCATTCGGATCAGCGGTTTTGCACACAGCAATGTCTCACTCCGACCCCACCACCTAAGTTGGGCTTGGGAGTCACCTAATGGAATGGATATGAGCAAGCACTCGAAGAAGAAAAGACGGTTACTCACCGTTGTAACTGTTGTTCTTCGAGATGTGTTGCTCATATCCATTCCAAACCCGCCCCCCGTCCCCACTGTCGGAGTAGCCGGCAAGAAGGAACTGAGGGGGCGCCGGGTCGGCTGGGGTATATATTCAGCGCCATGAAGGCGCCACTCTAGGGGGCTCCACAGCCGACCCGCCGGTGTTGCTAGGGTAAAAATCTTCCGACGATCGTGCACGCGGCGCGCGCACACCTAATGGAATGGATATGAGCAACACATCTCGAAGAACAACAGTTACAACGGTGAGTAACCGTCTTTTCTTATATTATGGGAACAAGTAAATAACTTTTCCTTATTCACTTTCTCCACATCACTCATGATTTTATATACCTCTATAATATCCCCCCTTAGTCTCCTCTTTTCCAAGCTGAAGAGTCCTAGCCTCTTTAATCTCTCCTCATATGGGACCCGTTCCAAACCCCGAATCATTTTAGTTGCCCTTCTCTGAACCTTTTCTAATATCGATATATCTTTTTTGAGATGAGGAGACTACATCTGTACGCAGGATTCGAGATGTGGGCATACCATGGATTTATATAAGGGCAATAAGATATTCTCCGTCTTATGCACTATCCCCTTTTTAATTAATCCCTACAAATCCCTGTTTGCTTTTTTGACTGCCGCTGCACACTGCGTGGACGTCTTCAGAGAACTATCCACAATGACTCCAAGGTCTTTTTCCTGATTAGTTGTAGGTAAATTAGCCCCCATCATATTGTATGTATAGTTGGGGTTATTTTTCCCAATGTGCATTATTTTACATTTATCCACATTAAATTTCATTTGCCATTTTGTTGCCCAATCATTTAGTTTTGTGAGATCTTTTTGAAGTTCTTCACAGTCTGCTTTGGTCTTAACTATCTTGAGCAGTTTAGTATCATCTGCAAACTTTGCCACCTCACTTTTTACCCCTTTCTCCAGATCATTTATAAATAAGTTGAATAGGATTGGTCCTAGGACTGACCCTTGCGGAACACCACTAGTTACCCCTCTCCATTCTGAAAATTTACCATTTATTCCTACCCTTTGTTCCCTGTCTTTTAACCAGTTCTCAATCCATGATAGGATCTTCCCTCTTATCCCATGACCACTTAATTTAAGTAAGAGCCTTTGGTGAGGAACCTTATCAAAGGCTTTCTAGAAATCTAAGTACACTATGTCCACGGGATCCCCCTTGTCCACATGTTTGTTGACCCCTTCAAAGAACTCTAATAGATTAGTAAGACATGATTTCCCTTTACAGAAACCATGTTGACTTTTGCCCAACAATTTATGTTCTTCTATGTGCCTGTCAATTTTATTCTTTACGATTGTTTCAACTAATTTGCCCGGTACTGACCTTAGACTTACCGGTCTGTAATTGCCGGGATCACCTCTAGAGCCCTTTTTAAATATTGGCGTTATATTTGCTATCTTCCAGTCATTGGGTACAGAAGCTGATTTAAAGGACGGGTTACAAACCATAGTTCCGCAATTTCACATTTGAGTTCTTTCAGAACTCTTGGGTGAATGCCATCTGGTCCCGGTGACTTGTTACTGTTTATCAATTAATTCTAAAACCTCCTCTAGTGACACTTCAATCTGTGACAGTTCCTCGGATTTGTCACCTACAAAAGCCGTCTCAGGTCTGGGAATCTCCCTAACATCCTCAGCCGTGAAGACTGAAGCCAAGAATTCAGTTTCTCCGCAATGACTTTATCGTCTTTAAGTGCTCCTTTTGTATCTCGATCGTCCAGGGGTCCCACTGGTTGGTTAGCAGGCTTCCTGCTTCTGATTTTACTGATGTATTTTGTTATTACCTTTTGAGCTTTTGGCTAGCTGTTTTCAAACTCCTTTTTGGCTTTTCTTATTACATTTTTACACTTATTTTGGCAGTGTTTATGCTCCTTTCTATTTACCTCACTAGGATTTGACTTCCACTTTTTAAAAGATGCCTTTTTATCTCCCACTGCTTCTTTTACATGGCTGTTAAGCCACAGTGGCTCTTCTTTAGTTCTTTTACTGTGTTTTTTAATTTGGGGTATACATTTAAATTGGGCCTCTATTATGGCGTCTTTGAAAAGTGTCCATGCAGCTTACTTTATAACTCGCTTTATAATTTTCAACATTGGATATCCTAGATCAGAAAAAAGGTGTGTTCCTTCAGACCTAAGTTGCAGACATAAGAGAGACTGATCCATGTAATCCAAAGAATCTATTTAAAAAACTAGAAGAAAAATGTAAACTTGAAGTCGTCTTTTTTTTTTTTTTTTTTTTTTTTTAAGGGATTCATGTGGGATTACCCTTTTTTCTCCCACCGGAGAGAGGCGGTGTAGTCATTACGTCTTAATTATAGTACATTAAAATACTGTCCTTTTAGGGGTAACTTTAAAACATGTTCCATTCTTTCTCCAAATAGTGCAGGTGCAAAATGCCTGCAGCCCCCCAGCTGGTCAGTGGGTGCGAGGTCCAGTGTTAGGTAAAGTGGTACATAAAAAGTGACAGCATGACCTCAGTATATTGCCTTGTTAACTGTACAATGCACAGCTGTTTTCTGTAGGCTCACCTGTGGGAAATCCTATGGATCTGCTGGAGTGCTGGTTCACTGCAGGACACCTAGCCAAATAGGCATGACTAGCATTGCCTGAGAGTGGGGAGCCAAGTGCTCTCTGAGTCTGAGCCTGAGTAGGACTCCTATTAACTGCTGCTACGCCAGACGCCTCGCTTTCTGTCCATGGAAAGGAGAGGGGATGGTGTCCTGCCAACCCCTTTCACCTGGTTATTTTAGGGAGTGGTGTGTGATGAGAGAATATCCCCAAGCCCAGATGGTAGGAAGCAAAGGACACTTGAGCAGACAAACTGAGAGGCGCCTGTAGGAGTAAGGCTGAGTGGCTTTTGAGGCTGGGGTAGAAGACAGAGCATGAAGGTGGTGGTTGGGAACAGGGCAGGAGGTGAAGGAAGGTTAGTGGGCCGATGCTGCTGAGTTCATATAAAGTGCTCTTGCAGTCGTCTCAGCTGAGACTTGAGGGTTTCAGTCAGGGCCGGCTCCAGGCACCAGCAGAGGAAGCACGTGCCTAGGGCAGCACACGCTAAGGGGTGACATTCCGTCCATTCTTGGGGCGGCACAGTCTGGGTGGCTTGTGGTTTTTTTGCTTGGGGCGGCAAAAATGGTAGCGCCAGCCCTGGTTTCAGTGTCTCACTGGGTTTGCAGCCCCAAGTTGTCACAATAATAGCCAACATGTATGTGAGTGAGTGAAGTCCACAGGTTCCACTGTGTCAATCCAACTTTGATGGCATGCTAAATTCAGTGGCTCGGGTAGGGACGTTGCAGTGTTCCAATCAGCAGACATTTGGTATTCCTGTAATAGTCATTCAGTTTCTGGTTTCCAGTCTAGCCCCGGGTTCTGTTCCTGGCTCTGTCACATTTGCTCTGAGATCTCAGGCAAGCCATTACCCTTCTCAGTGCCTCAGTTTCCTCATCTGTAAAACGGGGTAATGCTTTCTTCTCTCACATGGGTGTTGAGAATAAATCCAGAAATGGGAGGTGATCAGATGCTACAGCGATGCAGGATTGTAAAAGCACCTAGATAGACCATGCATGGGAAGGAGGAAGAAAACACAAGCCAGGGAAAGAGGAACAGGGTTGGAGGAAGAAGGAAAAATGAACAAACCAGCAAAGAGACCAAGATGCTTAACAAAGAAATAAATGATCTGACAGACAGGAGAAAGGGTAAAGGAGGCACAGAGGCAAAGACAATTACTTTTAATATATTTAGGAAATGGTTAAAATTCTACAGTAGAATAGATGTGAATGCTAGAATATATTAGCTGCACTCTTATCACTGCTATTCCAGGAATGTGTAAGTTGTCATATTATCTAGAGCTTACTCTGCACTAGAAAAACTAGTATCTTTAATTGTCTACCCATGGAAGCTATAATATAAATCAGCCTCGGTCGCTTTCCCATGTTGCCTAACCCTACTCTGAGTAGAATTGAATGACAGTTTTTAATGCTGAGGGAAAGCCTGAATCCTCTTTCTACTGGTAGAGTATTACAGGGCCCACCCCTTATCCCTTGAGCCTGCTGTCAGGGCGAACTGGATGATCAGTGAGGTCTTTATAATCTTTAACTTGTATGAATTGGTTGGACTCTGTTGAAAGGCTCATTAAACATAATTTGGATATAAAAACAGACTGGACTTCTGAAGTCATTAAGCTTGAGCTGTGCAATAAAGAACTTTTTTTTTCTTTTTTTTGGTTGACCAGCAGGTTGAAAATACAAGATCAGTCACTGTTCTGTCCTTAGGAACTCAGTTTTCAAACCACAAAGGCCCAGCAGTACTTATGGTACTGCTGATCTGTTTTTTTCACACATTTTTCTTAGAGAACCTTCTGTCTAGGCCCCCTTCTTTCTAAGAGCCCAATTTGAATCCCTGCAGCGGAGGCATTGTTTAATTGTGCTCCTGGGATTTAATTCTTCCTAAGGCATCTTGTCTACGGTGCATGTCTTTGGCAGGCAGCACAATGTGACGTATTCTGCAGTTTTGTACCACTTTATATTCCCTAAGCTATGGCAGTTCCCTACTGTTTCCATTTTCCAGACAGAAGGTAAGTGAGTGCAAAACCAAACTGCAGAAGAGAAACACACTGGAGGGAGAGCTCTCATTATTTTTTACGTAATGCACATACATCATGTTTTTTAAATTCTATTAATTCGTTGTGGGAGCTGTTCCCAAAATACATTCAACTCAAGCTGAAAATGGAATTATAGACCAATGCTGCCAACAAACCCTGCAGATGACATTGTTGCTTTCCCTCTTACCAGTCCATCTGTTAAATGCTAGACAGCCACGTATACATTGTACCATCATTAGGGTTAATTTCATCATCCCTAAATTATTTAAATTAGTGTGGCCATCAGATGGACTTGAAAGAGATTTTATTCTTTATACTACAGTTTTATTTACCTTTGAGTAACAATTTGCTATGACTGTGTTTGCTGGACTGTTTTAGAGTTAAGTTTAGGTGTCTAGTTCATATATCAGGTGTGGTCATAAGATTATCCTTAATCTATTAGTGAGCATACTTGGAAATACAGTGCAGGTTGTTTTTTTAAATTATGGCTAACATATTACAGAGTTGCGCCTTTCATCTGTACTTAATGCTTCCCAAATGGTGGTAGCTGTTCAAAACGGCAAATCGCTTCTGAAAATCTACAATAAATCTAATTTATAGATGAAGAACTGCCACATTTAAAAAAAACAAAACAAAACTGAATATTAAAACCATGCTCAAGAAAAGCCACTTATATGGAGATAAATGACACATTCTGGGTGGTAGTGGTGGTGAGATCAATGTGAAAAATTCCTTTACTTCTGCAACTATATGTTAAACTGCATTTAATTTAAAGTTTTGGCGGCGTCACCTGCACTCTGCTCTCATGCATCAGGGATCCATTTAACATTCCACAATGTCTTAGCCTCAGACTACTTAAAACCTTGCCACAATACTTCCTCCTCAACACTCCCTAAAAGATGGACTTTCTCCCAAAGTGACATTGGCTTCAGGTGCCTGACTAGTCCCCACTGAAATGTCCCAACTCAGAACTAGAAACATGTTTCCTCCC